>NW_028327310.1:0-17500 GCF_031878675.1 Megascapheus bottae | reverse complement strand
CCTGACCCTAAACCTAACCCTAGTCCTACTACTAATGGTACCCATAGCCCTAGCCCTAACCCTAACCCTAACCCTAACCCTAATCCTAGCCCTAGGCCTAGCCCTAACTCTAACCCTACAACTAACCCTAACCCTAACCCTAACTCTAATCATAACCCGACACCTAACACTAAACCTACACCTACACCTACCCCTAACCATAACCCTAACCGTAACCGAAACCCTAAACCTAACCATAACCCTAACGCTAACCCTAACCCTAGCCCTAACAATAACCCTAACCCTAAAACTACCCCTAACCCTAACCCTAAACCTAGCCCTAGCCCTAACCCTAACCCTAACCCTAACCCTACCCATAACCCTAAACCTAACCCTACCCCTAATCCTAACCTTAACACTAACCCTACACTAACCCTACTATGAACACTAACCCTACTCAAACCCTAACTCTAAAACTAACCCTACCCCTACCCCTACACCTAACCCTAACAATACCCCTAACTGTAACCCTAAAACTAACCCAAAGGCTACCTTTAACGCTAACCCTAACCCTAATCCTAACGCCAACACTACCCCTAACCCTAACCCTAATCCTAACCCTACCCCTAACCATACCCCTAAACCTAACCCTAACCCTACCCCTAAACCTAATCCTAACTCAAACCCTAAACCTCCTCATAACCCTAAACCTAACCCTACCCCTACCCCTAACCCTAATCCTAACCCTACCTCTAACCCTAACCCTGACCCTACCCCTACCCCTATCCCTAACCCTACCCCTATCCCTAAACCTAACCCTACTCCTACCCCTAAACGTAACCCTAACCCTAAACCTAACCCTCCAATAACCCTAAACCTAATCCTACCCCTAACCCTACCCCTACCACTAACCCTAACCCTGACCCTAACACTAACCTTAACTCTAAACCTAAACCTAACCTTAACCCTACCCCTACCAATAGCCCTACCCTAACCCTAACCCTAACCCTAACCCTAACTCTAGCCCTAATCCTAACGGTAAACATAACCGGAGCCATAGCCCTAACCCTAATCCTAACCCTAACCCTAACCCTAACCCTAGCCCTAACCCTAACCCTAACCCTAACCCTAACCCTCCCCATTACCCTAAACCTAATCCGACTTCTAACCCAAACCCTAACCCTATCCCTAATCCTAACCCTAACGCTAACACTAACTCTAACCCAAACCCTAACCCTAACCCTAGCCCTAGCCCTAATCCTAAACCTACGCCTAACCCTAACATTAATCCTACCCCTAACGCTAACCCTAAACCTACTCCTACCCCAACCCCTAACCCTAACCCTAACCCTAGCCCTAGCCCTAACCTAACCCTAACCCTAGCCATAACCCTAACCCTAACCATAACCCTAAACCTAACCGTGACCATAACCCTAACCCTACCCCTACAACTTACCCTAACCCTAAACCTGACCATAACCCTAACCCTACCCCTACCCCTACCCTAACACTAACCCTAACCCTAACCCTACACATAACCCTAAACCTAACCATAAACCCAACCCAAACCCTAACTCTAACCGTAACCCTACCCCTAAACCTAACCCTACCCCTAAACCTAACCCTAACCCTACCCCTAACCCTAAACCTAACTCTAACTCTACCCCTAACCCTACCCCTACCCCTATGCTAACACTCACCCTAACCCTAACCCTAAACGTAAACCTAACCTACCCCTACCCCTACCCCTAACCCTACTCCTACACCTAACACTAACCCTAAACCTAACCAACCAACCCAAACCCTAACCCTAACCCTAACCCTACCCCTAAACCTAACACTAACCCTAACCCTAACCCTAGCCCTAATTCTAACATTACCCATAGCCCTAGCCCTAAACCTAACCCTAAACCTTACCCTAGCCCTAGGCCTAGCCCTAACCCTAACCCTACCCCTAACCCTAACCCTAATCCTAACCCTTATCATAACCCTACCCCTAACCCTAACCCTATCCCTACCTCTACCCCTAAACCTAACCCTAACCCTAACCCTAATCGTAACCCTAAACCTAACCATACCCCTAACGCTAACAATAACCCTAGCCCTAACCCTAACCCTCACCCTACCCCTAACCCTAACCCTAACCCTAACCCTAGCCCTAACCCTAACCCTAAACCTAAACCTACCCCTAAACCTAACCCTAAACCTAGCCTAGCCCTAGCCCTAACCCTGACCCTAACCCTAACCCTAACCATAACTCTACCCAAACCCTAATCCTAATCCTACCCCTACCCCTACCCTACCCTACACCTAACCCTACTCCTAACCCTAACCCTAACACTAATCCTAACCCTAACCCTAACCCTAACCCGAGCCCTAACCCTAATGGTAAGCATAACCCCAGCCCAGGCGTAACCCTAACTCTAATACCCTAACCCTAACCCTAACCCTAACCCTAGACCTAATCCTAATGGTAAGCATAACCCTACCCCTACCCCTGACCCTAAACCTAACCCTAGTCCTAATCCTAATGGTACCCATAGCCCTACCCCTAACCCTAACCCTAAACCTAACCCTAATCCTAGCCCTAGGCCTAGCCCTAAATCTAACCCTACAACTAACCCTAACCCTAACCCTAACTCTAATCATAACCCGACACCTAACACTAAACCTACACCTACACCTACCCCTAACCATAACCCTAACCGTAACCGAAACCCTAAACCTAACCATAACCCTAACGCTAACCCTAACCCTAGCCCTAACAATAACCCTAACCCTAAAACTGCCCCTAACCCTAACCCTAAACCTAGCCCTAGCCCTAACCCTAACCCTAACCCTAAGCCTAACCCTACCCATAACCCTAAACCTAACCCTACCCCTAATCCTAACCTTAACACTAACCCTACACTAACCCTACTATGAACACTAACCCTACTCAAACCCTAACTCTAAAACTAACCCTACCCCTACCCCTACACCTAACCCTAACAATACCTCTAACTGTAACCCTAAAACTAACCCAAAGGCTACCTTTAACGCTAACCCTAACCCTAATCCTAACGCCAACACTACCCCTAACCCTAACCCTAATCCTAACCCTACCCCTAACCATACCCCTAAACCTAACCCTAACCCTACCCCAAACCTAATCCTAACTCAAACCCTAAACCTCCTCATAACCCTAAACCTAAACCTACACCTACCCCTAACCCTAATCCTAACCCTACCTCTAACCCTAACCCTGACCCTACCCCTACCCCTATCCCTAACCCTACCCCTATCCCTAAACCTAACCCTACTCCTACCCCTAAACGTAACCCTAACCCTAAACCTAACCCTCCCAATAACCCTAAACCTAATCCTACCCCTAACCCTACCCCTACCACTAACCCTAACCCTGACCCTAAAACTAACCTTAACTCTAAACCTAAACCTAACCTTAACCCTACCCCTACCACTAGCCCTACCCTAACCCTAACCCTAACCCTAACCCTAACTCTAGCCCTAATCCTAACGGTAAACATAACCGGAGCCATGGCCCTAACCCTAATCCTAACCCTAAACCTAACCCTAACCCTAGCCCTAACCCTAACCCTAACCCTAACCCTAACCCTCCCCATTACCCTAAACCTAATCCGACTTCTAACCCAAACCCTAACCCTATCCCTAATCCTAACCCTAACGCTAACACTAACTCTAACCCTAACCCTAACCCTAACCCTAGCCCTAGCCCTAATCCTAAACCTACGCCTAACCCTAACATTAATCCTACCCCTAACGCTAACCCTAAACCTACCCCTACCCCTACCCCTAACCCTAACCCTAACCCTAGCCCTAGCCCTAACCCTAACCCTAACCCTAGCCATAACCCTAACCCTAACCCAAACCCTAACTCTAACCCTGCCCCTAACCCTAACCCCAAACCTAACCCTAACCCTAACCCTAACCCTAACCGTAACCCTACCCCTAAACCTAACCCTAAACCTAACCGTAACCTTCCCCATAACCCTAAACCTAACCCTACCCCGACCCCTACCCCTACCCCTAACCCTAACCCTAACAATACCCCTAATGTAACCCTAAACCTAACCCTAACGCTACCCCTAACGCTAACCCTAACCCTAATCCTAACCCTACCCATAACCCTAAACCTAACCCAACCCGTACCCCTAACACTAACCCTAAATTTAACACTACCCCTAACCGTAACCCTAACCCTAACACTAACCCTAACCCTAGCCCTACACCTAAACCATAACCCTAACCCTAACCCTAGCCCTAGCCCTAATCCTAAACCTACTCCAAACCCTAACATTAACCCTAACACGAACCCTAAACCTAAACCTAACCCTACCCCGAACCGGAACCCTAACCCTAACCCTAACCCTACTCCTAACGCTAACCCTAACCCTAACCCTAACCCTACCCCTAACCCTAACCCTAACCCTAACCCTAGCCTAGCCCTACCCCTAACCCTAAACCTAACAATACCCCTAACTGTAACCCTAAACCTAACCCTAACACTGCCCCTAACGCTAACCCTAACCCTAACCCTAACCCTAACGCCAACCCTACCCCTAACCCTAACCCTAACAATACCCCTAACTGTAACCCTAACCCTAACCCTAGCCCTAGACCTAAACTAAAACCCTAACCCTAACCCTAGCCCTAGCCCTAAACCTAACCCTAGCAGTACACCTAAACCCTAACCCTAACCCTAACCCTAGCCCTAGCCCTATTCCTAAACCTAAGCCTAACCCTAACAATAACCCTAATCCTAACCCTAAACCTAACCCTAACCCTACCCCGAACCGGAACCCTAACCCTAACCCTAACCCTACCCCTAACGCTAACCCTAGACCTACCCCTACCCCTAACCCTCACCCTAACCCTAGCCCTAGCCCTAACCCTAACCCTAACCCTAGCCCTAAACCTAACCCTAACCCTAGCCCTAACCCTAACCCTAACCCTAACCCTAAATCTAACCCTAACCCTAAATCTACACCTAGCCCTAAACCTAACCATAACCCTAACCCAAACCTAACTCTAACCTTACCCCTAACCCTAACACCAAACCTAACCCTAACCCTAACCCTACCCCTAACCCTAACCCTAACCCTAAACTTACCCCTAAACCTAACCCTAAACCTAAACCTAACCCTCCCCATAACCCTAAACATAACCCTACCCCTAACCCTAACCCTAACCCTAACTCTAACCTTAACGCTATCCCTAACCCTAAGCCAAACCCTACCCCTACCCCTAACCCTAACACTAACCCTAACCCTTACCCTACACCTACCCTTAATTCTACCCCTAAACCTATCCCCAAACTAACCCTAACCCTACCCCTAACTCTAACCCAACACTAACCCTAACCCTAACCCTAATCGTAACCCTAACCCTAACCCTAATCCTAACACTACCCTAGCCCTAACTGTACCCCTACTTCTAACCCTAAGCCTAACCCAAACCCTACCCCTACCCCTACCCCTAACCCTATTCCTACCCCTAACCCTACCACTACCCCTAACCATAACCATAACCCTAACCCTAACCATAACCCTAACCCTACCCCTAACCCTAACCCTACCCTACACCTAACCCTACAACTAACCCTAACCTTACCCCTACCCCTAAACCTGACCCTAAACCTAACCCTAACACTAGCCCTAATCCTAACAGTAAACATAACCCTAGCCCTAGACCTAACCCTAACGATAACCCTAACCCTAACAATACCCCTACCCCTAACCCTAAACCTACCTCTACCCCTACCCCTACCTCTAACCCTAACCCTACCCCTACCACTAAACCTGACCCTAACCCTAACCCTAACACTAGCCCTAAACCTAACTCTAACCCTAGCCCTACAACTAACCCTAACCCTAACCCTAACCTTAACCCCTACCCCTACCACTAACAATAAACCTAATCCTACCCGTAAACCTAACCCTCAGAGTATCCCTAAACCTAACCCTAACCCTAACCCTAAACCTAACCCTACCTCTAAAACTAATCCTAACCCTAAACCTAACCCTAACCCTACCCCTAACCCTACCCCTACCCCTACTCCTAAACCTAACTCTACCCCTAACCCTAACCCTACCCCTAACCCTAACCCTAACCCTACCCCTACCACTAATAATAACCCTAACCCTAACCCTACCCCTAACCCTAACCCCACACCTAACCCTAAACCTAACTCTAACTCTGCCCCTAACCCTACCCCTACACCTATGCTAACACTCACCCTAACCCTAACCCTATCCCTAAACCTAACCCTACCCCTAACCGTACCCCTAACCCAACCCCTAACCCTACTCCTACACCTAACCCTAAACCTAAACCTCACACAACCCTAACCCTAACCCTAACCCTCCCCTACCCCTACCCCTAACCCTAACCCTAAACCTAGCCCTAATCCTAATGGTACCCATAGTCCTAGCCCTAACCCTAACCCTAACCCTAACCCTAATCCTAGCCCTAGGCCTAGCCCTAACTCTAACCCTACACCTAACCCTAACCCTAACCCTAACTCTAATCATAACCCTACCCCTAACACTAAATCTACACCTACCCCTACCCCTAACCATAACCCTAACCATAACCGTAACCCTAAACCTAACCCTAACTCTAACGCTAACCCTAACCCTAGTCCTAACAATAACCCTAACCCTAAAATTACCCCTAACCCTAACCCTAAACCTAGCCCTAGACCTAACTCTAACCCTAACCCTAACCCTAACCCTAACCCTAACCGTACACCTAACCCTAACCCTAACACTAACCGTAACCCTAACCTAACCCTAACCCTAACACTAACCCTAACCCTAACCCTACCCATAACCCTAAACCTAACCGTACCCCTACCCCTAACCCTAACCCTAACCCTACCCTATCCCTAACCCTACCCTAACCCTACCACTAACCCTAACCCTAACCCTAACCCTACCCCTAACCCTAACGGTACCCCTAAAGCTAACCCTAACCCTAAACCTAACCCTAACCCTAACGTCAAGCCTACCCCTAACCGTAACCCTAACCCTAACCCTATCCCAACACTACCCCTAAACCTAACCCTAACCCTACCCCTAACCCTAACCGTACCCCTAACCCTAACTCTAACGCTAACCCTAACCCTAGCCCTAACAATAAACCTAACCCTGAAACTACCCCTAACCCTAACCCTAAACCTAGCCCTAGACCTAACCCTAACCCTAACCCTAACCATACACCAAACCCTAACCCTAACACTAACCCTAACCCTAACACTAACCTAACCCTAACCCTAACACTAACCCTAACCCTAACCCTACCCCTAATCCTACCCCTACACCTAACCCTAACCCTACCCCTACCCCTACCCCTAACCCTACCCCTAACCCTTACCCTACCCCTAACCCTACCCCTAACCCTAACCCTAACCCTAACCATAACCATAACCATAACCCTAAAACCCTAATACTAATCCTAACCCTAAATCTAACCCTAACCCTAGACCTAGACCTAGCCCTAACCCTAACCCTTCCCCTACCCCTAACGCTAATCCTACCCCAAACCCTACCCTTAACCCTAATCCTAACACTAAACCTACCCCTAACCCTACCCATAAAACTAACCCAAACCATAACTTTAACCCTAACCCTAACCCTAACCCTAAACCTATAACTAGCCCTAAACCTAACCCTAACCCTAACCCTAACCCTAGCACTAGCCCTAGCCCTAACCCTAACCCTAACCCTAACTCTACCCCTACACCTAACAATATGCCTACCCGTAACCCTAACCATAACACTAGCCCTAAACCTAACCCTAACCCTAACCCTAACCCTAGCCATAACCCTAACCCTAACCCTACACCTAACCCTAACCCTAACTCTAACTCTAACCTTACCCCTAACCGTAACACTAAAGGTAAACCTAAGCCTACCCGTAACGATAACCCTAACCCTAACCCTACCCCTAACCCAAGCCCAACACCTACCGCTGAGCTTAACTCTAACCCTACCCCTACCCCTAACCCAAAAGCTAACCCTAACCCTGACCCTACCCCTACCCCTAACCCTACCCCTAACCCTACCCGTAACCGTAACCCTAACCCTAACCCTAACCCTACCCCTAACAGTAACCCTAAACCTAAGAGTAACCGTACCCCTAACCCTAACCCTAACCCTAACCCTACCCCAAACACTAACACCACCCCTACCCCTAACCCTAACCCTAACCCTACCCCTACCCTACCCCTACACCTACCCCTACCCCTAACCCTACACCTACCCCTACCCCTATCCCTACATCTAACCCTAACCCTACCCCTAACACTAACCCTTACTCTAAACCTAATCTTAAAACCCTAATACTATCCTAACCCTAACCCTAACCCTAACCCTACCCCTAGCCCTAGACCTAGCCCCAACCCTAACCCTTCCCCTACCCCTAACGCTAACCCTACCCCTAACCCTACACTTAACCCTAACCCTAACACTAAACCTACCCATAACCCTACCCCTAACCCTAACCCAAACCCTAACCCTAACACTAACCCTAACCCTAACACTAAACCTAGCGCGAGCCCTAAACCTAAACCTAACCCTAACTCTAGCCCTAGCCCTAGTACTAACCCTAACCCTAATCCTACCCCTACACCTAACCCTAACACAAACCCTAACCCTAACCCTAACCCTACCCCTAACCCTAACACTACCCCTAACCCTAACCCTACCCCTAACCTAACCCTAAACCTAATCCTAACCCAACCCGTACACCTAACCCTAACCCAAACCCTAACCCTAAACCTAACCTTACCCCTAACCCTAACCCTACCCTTAACCCTAACCCTAAATCTACCCCTAACCTAACCCTAACCCTAACCCTAACACTCCCCCTAACCCTAACCCTAACCCTAAACCTAACCCTACCGCTACCCCTAACCCTAACCCTAACTCTAACCCTACACCTAAACCTAACCCTACCCCTACCCCTAAACCTAATCCAAACATACAACTACCATTAACTGTAATCCTAACCCTAACCCTACCCCTACCCCTACCCCTAGCCCTACACAAACACCTAACCCTAACCCTAACCCTAACCCTACACCTACCCCTAACCCTAACAATACCCCTACCCCTACCCCTAACCCTAACACTAGCCCTAAACCTAACCCTAATCCTAACCCTAAACCTAAACCTAACCCTAACCCTAACCCTACACCTAACTCTAACCCTAACTCTAAATCTAACCTTATCCCTAACCGTAACCCTAAACGTAACCCTAAGCCTACCACTAACGATAACCTAACCCTAACCCTAACCCTACACCTAACCCTAGCCCTACACCTACCCTTAAACTTAACTCTAACCCTACCCGTAACCCTAACCCTAAACCTAACCCTAACCCTAACCCTACCCCTACCCCAAACCCTAACCCTAACCCTAACCGTAACCCTAACCCTAACCCTACCCCTAATGGTAACCCTTACCCTAACCCTACCCCTAACCCTAACCCTAACCATAAACTTAACCCTACCTCCAACTCTAACCCTACCCCTAACCCTAAGCATAACCCTAACCCTACCCCTACCCCTACCCCTACACCACCCCTAACCCTATCACTACACTACCCCTACCCCTAGACCTACACCTAACCCTAACACTACCCCTAACACTAACCCTAACCCTAACCCTAACCCTAACCCTAACCCTAATCCTAAAACCTAATTCTAATCCTAACCCTAATTCTAGCCCTAACCCTAGCCCTAGACCTAGCCCTAACATTAACCATTTCCCTAACCCTAACGATAATCCTACCCCAAACCCAACCCTTAACCCTAATCCTAACACTAAACCTACCCCTAACCCTACCCCTACCCCTAACCCAACCCATAACCCTAAACCTAACCCTAACCCTAACCCTAAGCCTAAACCTATCCCTAGCCCTAACCCTCACCCTAACCCTAATCCTAGCCCTAGCCCTAGCCCTAACCCTAACCCTATCCTTAAATCTAACCCTAAACTTAACCCTAAACCTAACCCTAACCCTACCCCGAACCGTTACCCTAAACTTATCCCTAACCCTACCCCTAAGGCTAACCCAAACCATAACCCTAACACTAACCCTATTCCTAACCCGACCCTTACCCCTAACCCTAACCCTACCCCTAACCCTACCCCTATCCCTAACCGTAACCCTAACCCTACCCCTAACCCAAACCCTAACCCTAAACCTAACCCTACACCTACCCCTAAACCGTAATCCTAACCCTGACCCTACCCCTAACCCTATCCCTACCCCTAACCCAAACTCTAACCCTAACAATAACCCTACCCCAAACCCTAACCCTAACCCAACACCTAACCCTAATCCTAATTCTACCCCTAACCCTAACCCTAACCCTACCCTTACCCCTAAACCTAACCCTAACTCTAACCCTATGCATAAACCTAACCCTTCCCCTACCCCTAACCCTAATCCAAACCTACCCCTACCCCTAAATGTAATCCTAACCCTAACCCTACCCCTACCCCTACCCCTAGCCCTACACAAACACCTAACCCTAACCCTAACCCTACCCCTACCCCTACCCCTAACCCTAACAATACCCCTACCCGTAACCCTAACCCTAACACTAGCCCTAAACCTAACCCTAAAATTAAACCGACGTCCAACCCTAACCCTACATGTACCCCTACCCCTACCCCTAACCCTACCCCTAACCCTACCTCTACCCCTACCCCTAAACCGACCCCTAACACTAACCCTAACCCTAACCATAATCATAACCATAACCCTAAAACCCTAATACTAATCCTAACCCTAAATCTAACCCTAACCCTAGACCTAGACCTAGCCCTAACCCTAACCCTTCCCCAACCCCTAACGCTAATCCTACCCCAAACCCTACCCTTAACCCTAATCCTAACACTAAACCTACCCCTAACCCTACCCCTAACCCTAACCCAAACCATAACCTTAACCCTAATCCTAACCCTAACCCTAAACCTATCCCTAGCCCTAACCCTCACCCTAACCCTACCCCTAGCCCTAGCCCTAGCCCTAACCCTAACCCCAACCCCTACCCCTAGCCCTAACCCTAACCCTAACCCTACCCCTAACCCTACCCCTAACCCTAACCCTAACCCTAACCCTAACCCTAAAACCCTAATTCTGATCCTAACCCTAATTCTAGCACTAAAACTAGCCCTAGACCTAGCCCTACCCCTACCCCTACCCCTAACCCTAACCCTACCCCTAACACTAACCCTAACCCTAACCCTAACCCTAACCCTAAAATCCTAATACTAATCCTAACCCTAACTATAACACTAACCCTAGCCCTAGACCTAGCCCTAACACTAACCCTTCCCCTAACCCTAACGCTAATCCTACCAAAAATCCAACCCTTAACCCTAATCCTAGCACTAAACCTACTCCTAACCCTACCCATAAACCTAACCCAAACCATAACCCTAGACCTAACCCTAACCCTAACCCTAAACCTATCCCTAACCCTAACCCTAACCCTAACCCTAACCCTAGCCCTAGCCCTAGCCTTAACCCTAACCCTAACCCTACCCCTAAACTTAACCCTAACCTTAACCCTAAACCTAACCCTAACCCTACCCCGAACCGTTACCCTAAACTTATCCCTAACCCTAACCATAACAATAACCCTAACCCTATTCCTAACCCGACCCTTACCCCTGACCCTAACACTACCCCTAACCCTAACCCTACCCCTAACCGTAACCCTAACCCTACCCCTAACCCAAACCCTAACCCTAAACCTAAACCTAAACCTACACCTACCCCTAAACTTAACCGAAATCCTAACCCTAACCCTACCCCCAACCGTAACCCTACCCCTAACCCAAATTCTAACCCTAACCCTAACCCTAACCCTAACCCTAACCCTACCCCTAACTCTAACCCTAACCCTAACCCTACACCTAACACTAACCCTAACCCTAACCCTAATTCTACCCCTACCCCTAACCCTAACCTACCCCCTAACCCTAACCTAACCCTAACCCTACCCCTAACCCAAACTCTAACCCTAACCCTAACCCTACCCCTAACTCTAACCCTAACCCTAACCCTACACCTAACACTAACCCTAACCCTAACCCTAATTCTACCCCTACCCCTACCCCTACCCCTAACCCTAACCCTAACCCTACCCCTAACCCTAACCCTAACCCTACCCCTACCCCTACCCCTAAACCTAACAATACCCCTACCCCTACCCCTAACCCTAACACTAGCCCTAAACCTGACCCTAACCCTAACCCTAACCATAGCCCTAACCCTAACCCTAAGCCTACACCTAACCCTAACCCTAACTCTAAATCTAACCTTACCCCTAACCGTAACCCTAAATGTAACCCTAAGCCTACCCCAACGATAACCCTAACCCTAAACCTAAACCTAACACTAGCCCCACACCTACCCTTAACCTTAATCTAACCCTACCCCTAACCCTAACCCTAAACCTAACCCTAAGCCTAACCCTACCCCTAACCCTAACCAAACCCTAACCCTACCCCTAACCGTAAACCTAAGCCTAACCCTAACCATACCCCTAACGGTAACCCTTACCCTAACCCTACCCCTACCCCTAACCCTAACCGTAAAATTAAACCGACCTCCAACCCTAACCCTACCCTTACCCCTAACCCTAACCCTAACCCTACCCCTACCCCTAACCCTACCCCTAACCCTACCTCTACCCCTAACCCTAACCCTACCCCTAACACTAACCCTAACCCTAACCATAATCATAACCATAACCCTAAAACCCTAATACTAATCCTAACCCTAAATCTAACCCTAACCCTAGAACTAGACCTAGCCCTAACCCTAACCCTTCCCCTACCCCTAACGCTAATCCTACCCCAAATCCTACCCTAACCCTAATCCTAACAATAAACGTACCCCTAACCCTACCCCTAACCCTAACCCAAACCATAACAGTAACCCTAACCCTAAACCTAAACCTATCCCTAGCCCTAACCCTAACCCTAACCCTAACCCTAGCCCTAGCCCTAGCCCTAACCCTAACCCTAACCCTACCCCTAAACCTCACCCTGACCTTAACCCTAAACCTAACCCAAACCCTACCCCGAAACGTTACCCTAAACTTATCCCTAACCCTACCCATAAGGCTAACCCTAATCCTAACACTAATCCTAACCATATTAATAACCCGAACCCTACCCCTACCCCTTACTCTAACCTAAAACTTAACCCTACCCTTAACCTTAACCCTAACCCTACCCCTACCCCTAACCCTAATCCAAACCTACCCCTACCCCAAACTGTAATCCTAACCCTAACCCTACCCCTACACGTACCCCTAACCCTAACCCTAACCCTAACAATACCCCTGCCCCTAACCCTAACCCTAACCCTAGCCCTAACCCTAACCCTAACCCTAACCCTAACCCTAGCCCTAACCCTAACACTAACCCTACAAATAACCCTAACTCTAAATCTAACCTTACCCCTAACCGTAACCCTAAATGTAACCCTAAGCCTATCCCTAACGATAACCCTAACCCTAACCCTAAAGCTACCCCTAAACCTAGCCCCACACCTACACTTAACCTTAACTCTAACCCTACCCCTAAACCTAACCCTAAACCTAACCCTAACCCTAACCCTACCCCTAACCCTAACCCTAACGCTAACCCTAACCCTAACCCTAACCGTAACCCTAACCCTAAAACTAACTCTACCCCTAACGGTAACCCTTACCCTAACCCTACCCCTAACCCTAACCATAAACTTAACCCTACCTCCAACCCAACCCCAACCCCTACCCCTACACCTACCCCCTAACGCTAACCCTACCCCTACCCCTACAACTATCCCTACCCCTACCCCTACCCCTAAACCTAACCCTACCCCTAACACTAACCCTAACCCTAACCCTAACCATAACCATAACTCTAAAACCCTAATACTAATCCTAACCCTAAATCTAACCCTAACTCTAGACCTAGACCTAGCCCTAACGCTAACCCTTCCAGTAACCCTAACGCTAATCCTACCCCAAACCCTACACTTAACCCTAATCCTAACACTAAACCTACCCCTAACCCTACCCCTAACCCTATCCCAAACACTAACCCTAAACCTAACCCTAACCCTAACCCTAAACCTATCCCTAGCCCTAACCCAACCCTAACCCTAACCCTAGCCCTAGCCCTAGCCGTAACCCTAACCCTAACTCTACCCCTACACCTAACAATACCCCTACCCCTAACCCTAACCCTAACCCTAACCCAAGCCATAACCCTAACCCTAACCCTAACCCTAACCCTAACCCTAACTCTAACTCTAACCTTACCCCTAACGGTAACACTAAATGTAAACCTAAGCCTACCCATAACGATAACCCTAACCCTAACCCTAACCCTAACCCTACACCTAACCCTAGCCCTACACGTACCCCTGAGCTTAACTCTAACCCTACACCTAACCCTAACCCAAAAGCTAACCCTAACCCTGAAACTACCCCTACCCCTAACCCTTACCCTACCCCTACCCCTACCCCTACCCTAACCCTACCCCTAACACTAACCCTAACCCTAACCCTAACCCTAACCCTAAAACCCTAATACTAATCCTAACCCTAACTCTAACCCTAACCCTAGCCCTAGACCTAGCCCTAACACTAACCCTTCCCCTAACCCTAACGCTAATCGTACCCCAAGCCCAACCCTTAACCCTAATCCTAGCACTAAACCTACTCCTAACCCTACCCATAAACCTAACCCAAACCATAACCCTAAACCTAACCCTAACCCTAACCCTAAACCTATCCCTAACCCTAACCCTAACCCTAACCCCAGCCCTAGCCCTAGCCTTAACCCTAACCCTAACCCTACCCCTAAACTTAACCCTAACCTTAACCCTAAACCTAACCCTAACCCTACCCCGAACCGTTACCCTAAACTTATCCCTAACCCTAACCATAACCCTAACCCTAACCCTATTCCTAACCCGACCCTTACCCCTGACCCTAACACTACCCCTAACCCTAACCCTACCCCTAACCGTAACCCTAACAATACCCCTAACACAAACCCTAACCCTAAACCTAAACCTACACCTACCCCTAAACTTAACCGAAATCCTAACCCTAACCCTACCCCCAACCGTAACCCTACCCCTAACCCAAATTCTAACCCTAACCCTAACCCTACCCATACCCCTAAACCTAACCCTAACCCTACACCTAACACTAACCCTAATCTTAACCCTAATTCTACCCCTAACCCTAACCCTAACCCTAACCCTACCCCTACCCCTACCCCTAACTCTAACCCTAACCCTAACCCTAACCCTAACCCTAACCCTACCCCTACCAGTAACCCTAACACTAACTCTAACCCTACGCCTAAACCTAAGCCTACCCCTACCCCTAACCCGAATCCAAACCTACCCTTACCCCTAACTGTAATCCTAACCCTAACCCTAACCTTACCCCTACCCCTATCGCTACCCCTTCCCCTAACCCTAACCCTAACCCTAACCCTACCCCTACCCCTACCCCTACCCCTAACCCTAACAATACCCCTACCCCAAACCCTAACCCTAACACTAGCCCTAAATCTAACCCTAAACCTAACCCTAACCCTAGCCCTAACCCTAAACCTAACCCTACACCTAACCCTAACCCTAACTCTAAATCTAACCTTACCCCTAACCGTAACCCTAAATGTAACACTAAGCCTACCCCCAACGATAACCCTAACCCTAACCCTGAACCTACACCTAACCCTAGCCCAACACCTACCCTTAACCTTAACTCTAACCCTACCCCTAACCCTAACCCTAAACCTAGCCCTAACCCTAACCCTAACCCTACCCCTAACCCTAACCAAACCCTAACCCTACCCCTAATCGTAACCCTAACCCTAACCCTAACCCTACACCTAACGGTAACCCTTAGGCTAACCCTACCCCTAACCCTAACCCTAGCCCTAAACTTAAACCTACCTCCAACCCTAACCCTACCCTTACCCCTAACCCTACCCCTACCCCTACCCCTACCCCTACCCCTAACCTTAACCCTACCCCTAACCCTACCCCTAACACTAACCCTAACCATAACCATAACCATAACCGTAACCCTAAAACCCTAATGCTAATCCTAACCCTAAGTCCAACCCTAACCCTAGACCTAGACCTAGCCCTAAGCCTAACCCTACCCCTACCCCTAACGCTAATCCTACCCCAAACCCTACCCTTAAACCTAATCCTAACACTAAACCTACCCCTAACCCTACCCCTAACCCTAACCCAAACCATAACCCTAACCCTAACCCTAACCCTAACCCTACCCCTAATCCTAACACTACTCCTACACCTAACCCTAACCCTAAACGTAACCCTACACCTACCCCTACCCCTACCCCTACCCCTACCCCTACCCCTACCCCTACCCCTACCCCTACACCTTACCCTACCTCTAACCCTACCCCTAAACATAACCCAAACCATAACCAGACCCCTACCCCTAACACTAACCCTAACCGTAAAACTAAGCCTAACCCTAACCCTATCCCTAAGCCTAACCCTAACATAACACTAACCCTAACCCTAAACCTACACCTAAACCTAACCCTAACCCTACCCTACCCCTACCCCTAACCCTAAACCTAAACCTAACCCTAACTGTAACACAAAACCTAACCCTATCCCTACCCCTAACGCTAACCATAACCATAACCCTAACCCTACACCTACCCCTACCCCTACCCCTACCCCTAACTCTAGCCCTATCTCTAACCCTAATGCTAACCCCAACCCTAACCCTAACCCTATTCCTAACCCTAAACTTACCCGTACCCCTACCCCTACCCCTACCCCTAACCCTAAACCTACCTCTAACCCTAACCCTAACCCTACACCTAAACTTAAAACTAACTCTAAACTTAACCCTAAACCTAACCCTAACCCTACCCCGAACCGTTACCCTAAACGTATCCCTAACCCTACTCCTAAGGCTAACCCTAACCCTAACCCTATTCCTAACCCGACCCCTACACCTAACCCTAACCCTACCCCTAACCCTAACCCTACCCCTAACCGTAACCCTAACCCTACCCCTAACCCAAACCCTAACCCTAAACCTAACCCTACACCTACCCCTAAACTTAACCGTAATCCTAACCCTACCCCTAACCCTAACCCTATCCCTACCCCTAACCCAAACTCTAACCCTAACCCTAAACCTACCCCTAACCCTAACCCTAAACCTAATCATAACCCTAATTCTACCCCTAACCCTAACCCTAACCCTACCCCGACCTCTAACCCTAACCCTAACCCTACCCCTACCCCTACCCCTACCCCTAACCCTAACCCTACAACTAACCCTAACCCTACCCCTAACCCAAACTCTAATCCTAACCCTAACCCTACCCCTAATCCTAAACCTAACCCTAACCCTACACCTAACCCTAACCCTAACCCTAACCCTACCCCTAACCTTAACCCTAACCCA
>NW_028327309.1:99944-107713 GCF_031878675.1 Megascapheus bottae | reverse complement strand
TCCTAACCCTCACCCTAACCCTAGCCCCAGCCCTTGCCCTAACCCTAACCCAAACCCTAGCCTTAGCCCTAACCCTAAAACTAACCCTAACCCTATCCCTAGCCCTAACCCTAGCGCTAGCCCTAACCCTAACCCTAACCCTAACCGAACACTAACCCTAACCCTACCCCTAACCCTACCCCTAACCCTAACCCTAGCCCTAATCCTTACCCTACTCCTAACCCTAATCCTACCCTACCCCTACCCCTAACCCTAACCCTAAACCTACCCTAACCCTAACCCTATCCCTAACCCTAACCCTACCCCTAACCATACCCTAACCGTAACAATAACCATAACCCTAATCCTAACTCTATTCCTATCCCTATACCTAACCCAAACCCTAACCCTAGCCCTAGCCCTAACCCTAACTCTAACCCTAACCCAACCCTAACCTACCTCTACCTCTAATCCTAACCCTACCCTAACCCTAAGCCTGACCCTACCCTACCCCTAACCCTACCCCTAACACTTACCCTACCCCGAACCTTAAACCTAACCCTAACTCTAACCTAAACCTAACCCTACCCGAAACCTACCCATACCCTAAGCCTAACCCTAACCCTAACACTACCGCTAACCTAAACCTAACCTAACCCTACCCCTAACCCTAACCCTAACCCTAACACTACCCTACCCCTAACCACACCCTAACTCTAGCCTTAGCCCTAGCCCTAACCCTAAGGCTAATTCTAGCCCTAGCCCTAACCTTAACCCTAACCCTAACCGAAACCCTAGTCCTTGCCCTAACCCTAACCCTAGCCCTGCCTGAACCTAACCCTAGCCTTGGCCCTTAACCTAACCCTAACCCTAACACGAACCCTAACCCTATCCCTAACCCTAATCCTAAACCTAACCCTAACCCTAACCCTAAACCAACCCTACCCCTACCCCTAATCCTAACCCTAAACCTAACCTTAACCGTACCCCTAACCCTACCCATAACCCTACCCCTAACCCTTACCCTAACACTAACCCTAACCTTATCTTTACCCCTACCCATACCCCTACCCCTACCCCTAACCATAACTCTAACCCTACACCTAACCCTAACCCCTAACCCTAAACGTAACCCTAGCCCTAGCCCTAACCCTAAGTCTAACCCTAACCCTAACCCTAACCCTAATCCTAACCTAACCCTAACCCTAACCCTAACCCTACCCCTAACCCTAAACCTAACCCTAACCCTAACCCTCCCCCTAACCGTAAGCCTAACTCTAACCCTATCCCTAACTCTAACCCTAACCCTACCTAAACCTAACCCTAACCCTAAGACTAACCCTAACCGTAACTCAACCCCTAACCCTAATCCAAACCTAACCCTAATCGTAATCCTAAGCCTTACCCTAAACCTACCTCTAACCCTAACCCTAACCCTAAACCTAACCCTAACACTAACACTAAACCCTACCCCTAACCCTAACCCTAACCCTAACTCTACTCCTACCTCTACCCCTACTCCGACCCCTACCCCTAACCCTACCCCTACCCATAACCCTAACCCTAGCCCTAACCCTAGCCCTAACCCTATATCCAACCCTAACCCTAACCCTACCCCTAACCTTAACACTAACCCTAAACCTAACCCTAAACCGACCATTAACCCTAACCCTAACCCTAACCTAACCCTACGTCTAACCGTAACCCTAACCCTAACCCTAACCCTACCCATAACGCTAACCCTAACACTAACCCTACCCCGAACCGTAACCCTAACCCTAACCCTAACCCTACCCCTAACGCTAACCCTAACCCTAACACTACGCCGAACCGTAACCCTCACCCTAACCCTAACCCTACCGCTAACGCTAAACCTAACCCTAACCCTACCCCTACCAATACCCCTAACCCTACCCCTACCCCTACCCTAACCCTACACCTACCCGTAAACCTACCCCTAACCCTAACCCTAACACTACCTTAACCCTAACCCTACCCCTAACGCTAACACTAACCCTAACCCCTAACCCTAACCCTAACCCTACCAGCAACCCTAACCCTCACCCTAACCCTAACCCCTAACCCTAACCCTAACCCCTAACCCTAACCCTAACCCTAACCCTAAGCCTACCCCTAACCCTAGCCCTACCCCGAACCGTAACCCTACCCCTAACCCTAACTTTAGCCCTAACCCTAACCGTAACCCTAACCCTAAACCTAAACCTACCCCTAACCCTAAATGTAAACTTAACCCTAACCTTAGCCCTAACCCTAACCTTAACCCTAACCCTAACCCTAAACCTATCCCTAACCGTAACCTTAGCCTAAACCTAACCCTACCGCTAACGCTAACCCTAACCCTAACCCTACCCCGAACCATAACTGTAACCCTAACCCTAACCCTACCCTTAACGCTAACCCTAACCCTAACGCTACCCCTAACCATAACCCTAACGCTTACCCTAAACCTACCCCTACCCTAACCCTCACCCTACCCAAACCCTACCCGTAACCTTAACCCTAAACCTAACCCTACCCCTAACACTAACCCTACCCCTAACCCTAATCCTAACCCTAACCCTATCCCTAACCCTAACCCTACCTCTACCCCTACCCCTACCCTACGCCTAACCCTAACCTAATTCTACCCCTACCCCTAACCCTAATACTAAGCCTAATGCTAACACTAACCCAAGCCCTAACCCTAACTCTAACCCTAACCCTAACCTTAACCCTCGCCCTAGCCCTAGCCCTAACCCTAACCTTAACCCAAGCCCTAACCCTAACTCTAATCCTAACCCTAACCCTAACCCTCACCCTAACCGTAGTCCTACCCTAACCCTAACCCTAGCCCTAGCCCTAAACCTAACCCTAACCCTAGCCCTAACCATAACCATAACCCTAACCCTAACCCTAACCCTAAACCTACCCCTATCTTGTACCCCTAACCCTAACCTTAACCCTACACCTACCCCTAACCCTAACCCTAACTCTAAACCTAAAACTACCCCTAACCCTAACCCTAACCCTAAACCTACCCCTACCCCTAAACCTCACCATAACCCTAACCCTACCCCTAACCCTCACCCTAACGCTACACATACCCCTACCCCTACTCCTACCCCTAACCCTACCCCTAACTCACCCTAACCCTAACCCTAGCCCTAGCCCTAAACCTATGTGTAACCCTAACCCTAACCCTAACCTAACCCTCACCCTAACCCTAGTCCTACCCTAACCCTGACCCTAGCCCTAGCCCTAAACCTAACCCTAACCCTAGCCCTAACCATAACATAACCCTAACCCTAACCCTAAACATAAACCTACCCCTATCTGTACTCCTAACCCTAACCTTAACCTACCCCTACCCCTAACCCTAACCCTAACTCTAACCCTAACACTACACCTAACCCTATCCCTAACCCTAACCCTAACCCTAAACCTACCCCTACCCCTAACCCTAACCATAACCCTAACCCTAACCCTAACCCTCACCCTAAACCTACACCTACCCCTACCCCTACTCCTACCCCCTAACCCTACCCCTAACTCACCCTAACCCTAACCCTAGCCCTAGCCCTAAACCTATGTGTAACCCTAACCCTAACCCTAAACCTACCCCTATCTGTAACCCTAACCCTAACCTTAACCCTACCCCTACCCCTACCCCTAACCCTACCCCTAACCCTAACCCTACCCCTAACCCTAACCCTAACCGTAACAATAACCATAACCCTAATTTTAACCCTAACTCTACCCCTAATCCTAAACCAAACCCTAACCCTAGCCCTAGCCCTAACCCTAACCTTATCCCTAACCCTAACCCTAACCCTAACACTGACCCTAATCCTAACCTAACCCTACCCCTACACCTAACCCTACCCCTAACCCTAACCTTAAACCTAAACCTATCCCTACAACTACCCCTGGCCCTACACCTACCCCTACCCTCACCCTCACCCGAACCCTAACCCTACCATTACCCATACCCCTAACCCTAACCCTATCCCTTAACCTAACCCTAAAAACCTAAACCTAAACCTAACCATAACCCTAACCCAAGCCCTAGCCCTAGCCTGAGCCCTAACCCTAACCCTAACCCTAGCCTTAGCCCTAACCCTAACCCTAACCAAACCCTAGTCCTAGCCCCAACCCTAACCCTGGCCCTAGCCCTAACACTAACCCTAACCCTAACCGAACCGTAACCCTAACCCTAGCCCTAACCCTAACCCTAACTCTCACCCTTCCCCTAACCCTAACCCTAAACCTACACTTATCCCTAACCCTATCCCTAACCTTAAACCTAACTCTACCCCTACCCCTAACCCTAACCTTACCCCTACCCCTACCCGTAACCCTAACCCTAACCCTAACCTTAACCCTACCCTAAACCTACCCCGAACCCTACCCCTAAACCTAACACTAAACCTAACCCTAACCCTACCCCTAACCGAACCCCTCACCCTAACCCTAACCCTACACCTAACCCTAACCCTATTCCTAACACTAACCCTACCCCTAACCCTACACCTAACCCTAACCCTAACCCTACCCCTAACCATAACGCTAACTCTAACCCTAACCCTAACACTACCCCTACCCCTACCCCTAAGCCTAACCCTAACCCTACCTCTACACCTAAACCTAACACTAACCCTACCCCTAACCCTAACCCTAAACCTAACCCTACCCCTAACCCTACCCTACCCCAACCCCTAACCCTAACCCTAACCCTAACCCTACCCCTATCCCTAACCCTAACCCTAACCTTACCCCTAACCCTACCCCTACTCCTAACCCTAACCCTAAACCTAACCCTAGCCCTAACGGTAACAATAACCATAACACTAATCCTAACCCTAACCTTACCCCTACCCCTTCCCCTACACCTAACCCTACCCGTAAACCTACCTCTACCCCTACGCCTAACCCTAACCCTAAACCTAACCCTACCCCTATCCCTAAAGTTAACCCTAAACCTACCCCTACCCCTACCCCTACACCTAACCCTAACCCTAACCTAACACTACCCCTACCCCTAACCCTAACACTAACCCTAAACCTAAGCCTAACCCTACACCTAAACCTGCCCCTACCCCTACCCATACCCCTCACCCTAAACATAACCCTAACCCTACCATTACCCCTACACTAACCCTAACCCTATCTCTTACCCTAACCCTAAAACCCTAACTCTAACCCTAACCCTAACCCTACCCATACCCCTACCCATACCCCTATAACTAACCCAAACCCTAAACCTAACCCTAACCCAAACCTACCCTACCGCTAACCCTAACCCTAACCCTAAACCTAACCCTACCCTCCTACCCTTAACCTAACCCTAACCCTAACCCTAATCCTACCACTAACCCTAACCCTAACCCTACCACTAACGCTAACCCTACCGCTAAACCTAACCCTAACCCAAACCCGAAACCTAACCCTAACCCTACCCCTAACGCTAACCCTAACCCTAACCCTACCCTAAACATAACCCTATCCCTAACCCTAACCCGACCCCTAACCCTAACCCAACCTCTAACCCTAACCCTAACCCTACCCATAACGCTAACCCTACCCCTAACCCTAATCCTAACCCTAACCCTACCCCTAACCCTACCCCTAACCCTAACCCTACCTCTACCCCTACCCCTACCCCTAACCCTAACCCTAATTCTAACTCTACCCCTAACCCTAAACTTAACCCTAACCCTAACCCTAACCCTAGCCCTACACCTAACCCTAACTCTAACCCTAACTCTAACCCTAACCTTAACCCTAGCCCTAGCCCTAGGCCTAGCCCTAACCCTAAGCCTAAACCTAGACTTAGCCCTAACCTTAACACTAACGCTAACAGTAACCTTACTCCTAGCCCTAACCCTAACCCTAACCCTAGCCCTAAACCTAACCCTTGCCTTAGCCCTAACCCTAACCCTAATCCTAAAACGAACCCAAACCCTAACGCTACCCCTAACCCTAACACTAACCCTACCCCTACACCTACCCCTACCCCTACCCCTAACCCTAACCCTAACCCTAAACCTAACCCTAACCCAAACCTTACCCCTACAGCTAACCCTAACCCTAACACTACCCCTACTCCTAACACTAACCCTAACCCCTAACCCTAACCCTACCCCTACCCCTACTCCTAACCCTAATCCCAACACCTACCCTACCCCTAACCCTACAACTAACCCTACACCTAACCCTAACCCTAACCCTAACCCTACCACTAACCCTAACCCTGAACCTAACCCTAACCCTACCCCTACCACTACCCCTAACCCTAAGCCTAACACTAACCCTACCCCTAAACTTAACCCTACCCATAACTCTAACCCTAACCTTACCCCTAAACCTACCCCTAACCCTACCCCTACACCTAACCCTAACCATAACCCTAACCCTAAGCCTACCCCTAACCCTAAACGTAACCCTAACCAACACCTAACCCTAACCCTAACTCTACCCCTAACCCTAACCCTAACCCTAACCCTAACCCTACTCCTACCCCTAACCCTACCCTAATCCTAATCCTAACCGTAAACCAAACTCTACCCCTACCCCTACCCCTAACCCTAACCCTAACCTTAACCCTACCCCTAATCCTACCCATAACCCTACCCCTAACCCTTACCCTAACATTAACCCTAACCCTAACCCTACCCCTACACCTACCCCTACCCCTACCCTTAACCCTATCCCTAACCCTGGCCCTAACCCTAACCGTAAACCTAAACCTAACCCTAGCCCTAGCCCCAACCCTAAGTCTAAACCTAACCCTAACCCTAACCCTAATCCTAACCCTGACTCTAACCCTAACTGTACCCCTAACCCTACCCCTAACACTAAAACTAACCCTAAACCTAACCCTACCCCTAACCGTAACCCTAACTCTAACACTAACATTAACACTAACCATACCCTAAACCTAACCCTAACCCTAACCCTAACCCTAACCGTAACCCTACCCCTAACCCTAACTCTAACCCTAACCCTAACACTAACTCTACCCCTACCCCTAACCCTAACGCTAATCCTAACCCTAAACCTAACCCTAACCCTAGCTCTACCCCTAGCCCTAACCCTACCCCTACCCCTACCCCTAACCCTAACCCTACCCCTAACCGTAAAAACCCTAACCCTAACCCTACCCCTACCACTAACCGTACCCTTAACCCTAACCCTAACCCTACCCCTAACCCAACCCCTAACCCTAACCCTAAACCTAACCCTAAACCTAACCCTGACCCTACCCCTAACCATAACCCTAATCGTAACAATAACCATATCCCCAAACCTAACCCTAACCCTACCCCTACCCCTAACCCTAACCCTAACCCTAGCCCTAACCCTAACCCTAACCCTAACCCTAATCCTAAACCTAACCCTAACCCTACCCCTAAACCTACCCATACCTTACACCTAACCCTAACCTAACCCTAACTCTACCCCTAACCCTAACCCTAACCCTAACCCTCCCCCTAACCATAACCCTAACCCTAAAAATAAACCCTAACATTACCTCTACCCCTACCCCCAACCCTAACCCTAAACCTTACCCTAACCCTACACCTACCCCTGCCCCACTCCTACCCCTACCCCTCACCCTACACTTAACCCTACCCCTACATTACCCCTACCCCTAACCCTACCCTTATCCCTAACCCTAACACTAACACCCTAACCATAACCCTAACCCTAACCATAACCCTACCCCTACACCTACTCATACCCTATCCCTAACCCTAACCCTAACCCTAAACCTAACCCTAACCCAAACC
>NW_028327309.1:89944-97444 GCF_031878675.1 Megascapheus bottae | reverse complement strand
GCCTTACCCTAAACCTACCTCTAACCCTAACCCTAACCCTAAACCTAACCCTAACACTAACACTAAACCCTACCCCTAACCCTAACCCTAACCCTAACTCTACTCCTACCTCTACCCCTACTCCGACCCCTACCCCTAACCCTACCCCTACCCATAACCCTAACCCTAGCCCTAACCCTAGCCCTAACCCTATATCCAACCCTAACCCTAACCCTACCCCTAACCTTAACACTAACCCTAAACCTAACCCTAAACCGACCATTAACCCTAACCCTAACCCTAACCTAACCCTACGTCTAACCGTAACCCTAACCCTAACCCTAACCCTACCCATAACGCTAACCCTAACACTAACCCTACCCCGAACCGTAACCCTAACCCTAACCCTAACCCTACCCCTAACGCTAACCCTAACCCTAACACTACGCCGAACCGTAACCCTCACCCTAACCCTAACCCTACCGCTAACGCTAAACCTAACCCTAACCCTACCCCTACCAATACCCCTAACCCTACCCCTACCCCTACCCTAACCCTACACCTACCCGTAAACCTACCCCTAACCCTAACCCTAACACTACCCTTAACCCTAACCCTACCCCTAACGCTAACACTAACCCTAACCCCTAACCCTAACCCTAACCCTACCAGCAACCCTAACCCTCACCCTAACCCTAACCCCTAACCCTAACCCTAACCCCTAACCCTAACCCTAACCCTAACCCTAAGCCTACCCCTAACCCTAGCCCTACCCCGAACCGTAACCCTACCCCTAACCCTAACTTTAGCCCTAACCCTAACCGTAACCCTAACCCTAAACCTAAACCTACCCCTAACCCTAAATGTAAACTTAACCCTAACCTTAGCCCTAACCCTAACCTTAACCCTAACCCTAACCCTAAACCTATCCCTAACCGTAACCTTAAGCCTAAACCTAACCCTACCGCTAACGCTAACCCTAACCCTAACCCTACCCGAACCATAACTGTAACCCTAACCCTAACCCTACCCTTAACGCTAACCCTAACCCTAACGCTACCCCTAACCATAACCCTAACGCTTACCCTAAACCTACCCCTACCCTAACCCTCACCCTACCCAAACCCTACCCGTAACCTTAACCCTAAACCTAACCCTACCCCTAACACTAACCCTACCCCTAACCCTAATCCTAACCCTAACCCTATCCCTAACCCTAACCCTACCTCTACCCCTACCCCTACCCCTACGCCTAACCCTAACCCTAATTCTACCCCTACCCCTAACCCTAATACTAAGCCTAATGCTAACACTAACCCAAGCCCTAACCCTAACTCTAACCCTAACCCTAACCTTAACCCTCGCCCTAGCCCTAGCCCTAACCCTAACCTTAACCCAAGCCCTAACCCTAACTCTAATCCTAACCCTAACCCTAACCCTCACCCTAACCGTAGTCCTACCCTAACCCTAACCCTAGCCCTAGCCCTAAACCTAACCCTAACCCTAGCCCTAACCATAACCATAACCCTAACCCTAACCCTAACCCTAAACCTACCCCTATCTGTACCCCTAACCCTAACCTTAACCCTACACCTACCCCTAACCCTAACCCTAACTCTAAACCTAAAACTACCCCTAACCCTAACCCTAACCCTAAACCTACCCCTACCCCTAAACCTCACCATAACCCTAACCCTACCCCTAACCCTCACCCTAACGCTACACATACCCCTACCCCTACTCCTACCCCTAACCCTACCCCTAACTCACCCTAACCCTAACCCTAGCCCTAGCCCTAAACCTATGTGTAACCCTAACCCTAACCCTAACCCTAACCCTCACCCTAACCCTAGTCCTACCCTAACCCTGACCCTAGCCCTAGCCCTAAACCTAACCCTAACCCTAGCCCTAACCATAAACATAACCCTAACCCTAACCCTAAACATAAACCTACCCCTATCTGTACTCCTAACCCTAACCTTAACCCTACCCCTACCCCTAACCCTAACCCTAACTCTAACCCTAACACTACACCTAACCCTATCCCTAACCCTAACCCTAACCCTAAACCTACCCCTACCCCTAACCCTAACCATAACCCTAACCCTAACCCTAACCCTCACCCTAAACCTACACCTACCCCTACCCCTACTCCTACCCCTAACCCTACCCCTAACTCACCCTAACCCTAACCCTAGCCCTAGCCCTAAACCAATGTGTAACCCTAACCCTAACCCTAAACCTACCCCTATCTGTAACCCTAACCCTAACCTTAACCCTACCCCTACCCCTACCCCTAACCCTACCCCTAACCCTAACCCTACCCCTAACCCTAACCCTAACCGTAACAATAACCATAACCCTAATTTTAACCCTAACTCTACCCCTAATCCTAAACCAAACCCTAACCCTAGCCCTAGCCCTAACCCTAACCTTATCCCTAACCCTAACCCTAACCCTAACACTGACCCTAATCCTAACCTAACCCTACCCCTACACCTAACCCTACCCCTAACCCTAACCTTAAACCTAAACCTATCCCTACAACTACCCCTGGCCCTACACCTACCCCTACCCTCACCCTCACCCGAACCCTAACCCTACCATTACCCATACCCCTAACCCTAACCCTATCCCTTAACCTAACCCTAAAAACCTAAACCTAAACCTAACCATAACCCTAACCCAAGCCCTAGCCCTAGCCTGAGCCCTAACCCTAACCCTAACCCTAGCCTTAGCCCTAACCCTAACCCTAACCCAAACCCTAGTCCTAGCCCCAACCCTAACCCTGGCCCTAGCCCTAACACTAACCCTAACCCTAACCGAACCGTAACCCTAACCCTAGCCCTAACCCTAACCCTAACTCTCACCCTTCCCCTAACCCTAACCCTAAACCTACACTTATCCCTAACCCTATCCCTAACCTTAAACCTAACTCTACCCCTACCCCTAACCCTAACCTTACCCCTACCCCTACCCGTAACCCTAACCCTAACCCTAACCTTAACCCTACCCTAAACCTACCCCGAACCCTACCCCTAAACCTAACACTAAACCTAACCCTAACCCTACCCCTAACCGAACCCCTCACCCTAACCCTAACCCTACACCTAACCCTAACCCTATTCCTAACACTAACCCTACCCCTAACCCTACACCTAACCCTAACCCTAACCCTACCCCTAACCATAACGCTAACTCTAACCCTAACCCTAACACTACCCCTACCCCTACCCCTAAGCCTAACCCTAACCCTACCTCTACACCTAAACCTAACACTAACCCTACCCCTAACCCTAACCCTAAACCTAACCCTACCCCTAACCCTACCCCTACCCCAACCCCTAACCCTAACCCTAACCCTAACCCTACCCCTATCCCTAACCCTAACCCTAACCTTACCCCTAACCCTACCCCTACTCCTAACCCTAACCCTAAACCTAACCCTACCCCTAACGGTAACAATAACCATAACACTAATCCTAACCCTAACCTTACCCCTACCCCTTCCCCTACACCTAACCCTACCCGTAAACCTACCTCTACCCCTACGCCTAACCCTAACCCTAAACCTAACCCTACCCCTATCCCTAAAGTTAACCCTAAACCTACCCCTACCCCTACCCCTACACCTAACCCTAACCCTAACCTAACACTACCCCTACCCCTAACCCTAACACTAACCCTAAACCTAAGCCTAACCCTACACCTAAACCTGCCCCTACCCCTACCCATACCCCTCACCCTAAACATAACCCTAACCCTACCATTACCCCTACACTAACCCTAACCCTATCTCTTACCCTAACCCTAAAACCCTAACTCTAACCCTAACCCTAACCCTACCCATACCCCTACCCATACCCCTATAACTAACCCAAACCCTAAACCTAACCCTAACCCAAACCCTACCCTACCGCTAACCCTAACCCTAACCCTAAACCTAACCCTACCCCTACCCCTAAACCTAACCCTAACCCTAACCCTAATCCTACCACTAACCCTAACCCTAACCCTACCACTAACGCTAACCCTACCGCTAAACCTAACCCTAACCCAAACCCGAAACCTAACCCTAACCCTACCCCTAACGCTAACCCTAACCCTAACCCTACCCCTAAACATAACCCTATCCCTAACCCTAACCCGACCCCTAACCCTAACCCAACCTCTAACCCTAACCCTAACCCTACCCATAACGCTAACCCTACCCCTAACCCTAATCCTAACCCTAACCCTACCCCTAACCCTACCCCTAACCCTAACCCTACCTCTACCCCTACCCCTACCCCTAACCCTAACCCTAATTCTAACTCTACCCCTAACCCTAAACTTAACCCTAACCCTAACCCTAACCCTAGCCCTACACCTAACCCTAACTCTAACCCTAACTCTAACCCTAACCTTAACCCTAGCCCTAGCCCTAGGCCTAGCCCTAACCCTAAGCCTAAACCTAGACTTAGCCCTAACCTTAACACTAACGCTAACAGTAACCTTACTCCTAGACCTAACCCTAACCCTAACCCTAGCCCTAAACCTAACCCTTGCCTTAGCCCTAACCCTAACCCTAATCCTAAAACGAACCCAAACCCTAACGCTACCCCTAACCCTAACACTAACCCTACCCCTACACCTACCCCTACCCCTACCCCTAACCCTAACCCTAACCCTAAACCTAACCCTAACCCAAACCTTACCCCTACAGCTAACCCTAACCCTAACACTACCCCTACTCCTAACACTAACCCTAACCCCTAACCCTAACCCTACCCCTACCCCTACTCCTAACCCTAATCCCAACACCTACCCTACCCTAACCCTACAACTAACCCTACACCTAACCTAACCCTAACCCTAACCCTACCACTAACCCTAACCTGAACCTAACCCTAACCTACCCTACCACTACCCTAACCCTAAGCTAACACTAACCCTACCCCTAAACTTAACCTACCCATAACTCTAACCCTAACCTTACCCCTAAACCTACCCTAACCCTACCCCTACACACTAACCCTAACCATAACCCTAACCCTAAGCCTACCCTAACCCTAAACGTAACCTAAACCAACACCTAACCCTAACCCTAACTCTACCCCTAACCCTAACCTAACCCTAACCCTAACCCTACTCCTACCCCTAACCCTACCCTAATCCTAATCCTAACCGTAAACCAAACTCTACCCCTACCCCTACCCTAACCCACCCTACCCCTAACCCTAACCCTAACCTTAACCCTACCCCTAATCCTACCCATAACCCTACCCCTAACCCTTACCCTAACATTAACCCTAACCCTAACCCTACCCCTACACCTACCCCTACCCCTACCCTTAACCCTATCCCTAACCCTGGCCCTAACCCTAACCGTAAACCTAAACCTAACCCTAGCCCTAGCCCCAACCCTAAGTCTAAAACCTAACCCTAACCCTAACCCTAATCCTAACCCTGACTCTAACCCTAACTGTACCCCTAACCCTACCCCTAACACTAAAACTAACCCTAAACCCTAACCCTACCCCTAACCGTAACCCTAACTCTAACACTAACATTAACACTAACCATACCCTAAACCTAACCCTAACCCTAACCCTAACCCTAACCGTAACCCTACCCCTAACCCTAACTCTAACCCTAACCCTAACACTAACTCTACCCCTACCCCTAACCCTAACGCTAATCCTAACCCTAAACCTAACCCTAACCCTAGCTCTACCCCTAGCCCTAACCCTACCCCTACCCCTACCCCTAACCCTAACCCTACCCCTAACCGTAAAAACCCTAACCCTAACCCTACCCCTACCACTAACCGTACCCTTAACCCTAACCCTAACCCTACCCCTAACCCAACCCCTAACCCTAACCCTAAACCTAACCCTAAACCTAACCCTGACCCTACCCCTAACCATAACCCTAATCGTAACAATAACCATATCCCCAAACCTAACCCTAACCCTACCCCTACCCCTAACCCTAACCCTAAACCCTAGCCCTAACCCTAACCCTAACCCTAACCCTAATCCTAAACCTAACCCTAACCCTACCCCTAAACCTACCCATACCTTACACCTAACCCTAACCTAACCCTAACTCTACCCCCTAACCCTAACACTAACCCTAACCCTCCCCCTAACCATAACCCTAACCCTAAAAATAAACCCTAACATTACCTCTACCCCTACCCCCAACCCTAACCCTAAACCTTACCCTAACCCTACACCTACCCCTGCCCCACTCCTACCCCTACCCCTCACCCTACACTTAACCCTACCCCTACATTACCCCTACCCCTAACCCTACCCTTATCCCTAACCCTAACACTAACACCCTAACCATAACCCTAACCCTAACCATAACCCTACCCCTACACCTACTCATTACCCTATCCCTAACCCTAACCCTAACCCTAAACCTAACCCTAACCCAAACCCCTACCCTACCGCCAACCCTAACCCTAACCCTACTCTACCCCTACACCTAACCCTACCCCTAAACCTAAACCTAAACCTAACCCCATCCCTAACCGTAACCCTAAAACGCTAAACCTAACACTAACCCTAACCCTAGCCCTAGCCCTAGCTTTCACCCTAACTCTAACCCTAGCCTTAGCACTAACCCTAACCCTAAACCTAACCCAAACCCTAGCCCTAGCTTTAACCCTAACCCTAGCCCTAGCCCTAACACTAACCCTAACGCTAACCGAACTGTTACGCTAACTCTACCCCTAACCCTAACCCTAACCCTAACCCTACCCCTAACCCTAACCCTAAACCTAACACTAACCCTACCCCAAACCCTACCCCTAACCCTAACCCTAACCCTAACTTTAACCCCTACCCTAACCCTACCCCTAACCCTACCCCTATCCCTATCACTAACCCTACCCCTAACCCTAACCCTAACCCTAACCCTAACCCAAAACCTAACCCTACTCCTAACGATAACACTAACCCTCTTCCTAAACCAAACCCTAACCTTAACCCTAAACCTAACCCAAACCCTAACCCTACCCCTAATCCTAACCCTAACCCTAACCTTAACCCTACCCCCTACCCTACCCCTACCACAACCCTAACCCTACCCCTAACCCTACCCCTAACCCTACAACTAACACTAACCCCAACCCTATTCCTAACACTAACCCTACCCCTACCCCTAACCCTAACCCTACCCCTAACCGTAACCCTAACCCTATCCCTAACCTTAACCCTGCCGTAACCCTAACCCTATACCTAACCCTAACACTAACACTAGCCCTAGCCCTAACTCTAACCCTAACCCTACCCCTAACCCTAAACCTACCCCTAAACCTAACCCTAACCCTAACCCTAACCCTACCCTACCCCTAAACCTACCCTTACCCCTAACCCTAACCGTAACCCTAACCCTAAACCTAACACTAACGCTACCCTTAACGATAACACTAACCCTAACCCTAGACCTAGCCCTACCCCTACCCCTAACCCTAACCCTAACCCTAACCCTACCCCTAACCCCAACGCTAAACCTAGCCCTAGCCCT
>NW_028327309.1:69944-84944 GCF_031878675.1 Megascapheus bottae | reverse complement strand
CGTACCCCTAACCCTAACCCTACCCCTAACCCTACCCCTAACCCTAACCCGAACCCTACCCCTAACCCTAACCCTAACCCTATCCCTAACCCTAACCCTAACACTAACACTACCCCTAACCCTAACCCTAACCCTATTCCTAACCCTAACACTAACCCTAACCCAAACACTACCCCTAACCCTAACTGAAACACTAACCCTACCCCTACCCCTAACCCTAGCCCTAGCCCTAACTCTAACCCTAATCCTAATCCTAACCCTTACCCTACCCCTAACCCTAACCCTAAAACCCTAACCCTAACCCTAAGGCTAGCCCTAACCCTACCCCTACCCCTCTCCCTAACCCTAACCATAAACCTAACCCTTACCCAAACGCTGCCTATCCCAAACCCTAAACATAACCCTATTCCAAGCCCTAACGCTAACACTAACCCTAACACTACCCCTAACCCTATCCGAAACCCTAACCCTGCACCTAAAGCTAACCATACCCCTAACCCTAACCCTACCCCTACCCCTACCCCTAACCCGAACCCGAACCCTACCCCTAACCCTAACCCTAACCCTATCCCTAACCCTAACCCTAACCCTAACCCAAACACTACCCCTAACCCTAACTGAAACACTAACCCTACCCGTATCCCTAACCCTAGCCCTAGCCCTAACTCTAACCCTAATACTAATCCTAACCCTTACCCTACCCCTAACCCTAACCCTACCCCTAATCCTACCCCTAAACCTACTGCTAACCCCAAACCTAACCCTACCCCTAACCCTACCCCTAACCGTAACCCTAACCCTAACTCTACCCCTACCCAACCCCTAACCTTACCCCTAACCCCAACCCTAACCTTAACCCTACCCCTAACCCAACCCCTAACCGTAACCCTAACCCTAACCCTAATCCTAACCCTAACCTTAACCCAACCCTAACCCTAACCCTAACCCTAAACCAACCCTAACCCTAACCCTACACCTAGCCCTAGCCCTAACCCTAATCCTAACCCTAACCCTACTCCTAACCCTAACCCTAACCCTACCCCTAAACCTACCCCTACCCCTACGCCTAACCCTAACCCTAACCCTACACCTAACCGTAAACCTAAACATAACCCTACCCTTACCCCTAACCCTAACCCTAACCTAACCCTAACACTACCCCTACACCTACCCCTACCCCTAATCCTAAACCTAACCCTAACCCTACCCCTGCCTCTAACACTACCCCTACCCCTCACCCTTACCCTAACCTTAAACCTACCATTACAACTCACCCTAACCTGACCCTAACACTAACCATAAAACCCTAACCCTACCCTAACCCTAAGCCTAACCCTAACCCTACCCTACCCCTACCCCTGTCCCTAACCCTAAGCCTAACCCTAACCTAAACCTAACCCTCACCCAAACCCTGCACTTACCGCTAACCCTAACCCTAACCCTAAATCTACACCTAACCCTAAGCCTAAACCTAAACCTAACCCTAACCCTACCATTAACCCTAACCCTAATCCTAACCATAACCCTAACCCTACCCCTAACCCAAACCTTACCCCTAAGCCTACCCCGAAGCTTAACCCTAACCCTAACACTAGCCCTAGTCCTAATTCTAACCCTAACCCTAACCGAACCCTAACCCTAACCCTAACCCTAACCCTACCCCTAAATCTATCCCTAACCCTACCCCTAAACCTAACCCTAACCCTAAAAGTAACCCTACCACTAACCCTAACACTAACCCTATTCCTAACCCTAACCATAACCCTAACCGAACCCTAACCCTAACCCTAACCCTAACCCTAAACCTGAAGTTAACCCTACACCTATCCTCCACCTAACCCTACCCTAACCCTACCCCTAACCCTAACCCTAACACTAACCCTACCACTAATCGAAACCCTACCCCTACCCCTAATGCTAACCCTAGCCACAGCCGTAACCCTACGCCTAAACCTACCCCTACCCCTAATCCTAACCCTACACCTAACCCTAACAATACCCCTAACCCTAACCCTAACCCAAACCATATCCATAACCCTACCCCTATCCCTAACCCTAACCATAACTCTACACTTAACCGTAACCCTAACCCTAACCCTACCCCTACCTCTACCCCTACCCTAACCCTAACCCTACCCCTACCCCTACCCCTAACTCTAACCTTAGCCCTAACCCTAACCCTAGCCGTAGCCTAACCCTAACCCTAACCCTAACCCTACCCCTAACCCTAACCCTAACCCTACCCCTAACCCTAACCCTAACCCTAACCCGAACCCTAACCCTATCCCTAACCGTAACCCTAACCGTAACCCTACCCCTAACGCTAACCCTAACCCTAACCCTAACAATACCCCTAAGCCTAAGCCAAACCTAACCCTAACCCTAACCCAACCCTAACCCTAACCCTAACCCTAACCGTTACCCTCACCCTAACCCTAACCCTACCCCTAACGTTAACCCTAACCGTAACCGTATCCCAAACCATATCCTAACCCTAACCCTAACCCTACCTCTAACGCTAACCCTAACCCAAACCCTAATCCTAACCCTCACGTAAACTAACCCTGCCGATAACGCTAACCCTTACCCTAACCCTAAACCTAACCCTACCTTTAACCCTTCACCTACCCCTACACGTACCCCTACCCCCAACACTACCCCTACCCCTACACCTACCCATAACCCTAACCCTAACCCTACCCCGAATCGTAAACCTAATCGTATTCCTAATCCCTTCCCAACCACTACCTCAAACCCTAACCCTAACCCTAACCCTACCTACGCTAACCGTAACCCTAACACTAACCCTAACCCCTAAACCTAACCCTAACCATAACCCTACCCTACCCCTACCCGTGACCCTACCCATACCCCTACCCCTACCCCTACCCCTACCCCTAACCCTACCATTGCCCATAACCCTAACCCTAACCCTAACCCTAACCCTGGCCCTAAAACCTTAACCCTAAAACTAACCCTTCCCCTACCCCTACCCCTACCTCTAACCCTAACACTAACCCTAAAACCCTACCCTAACCCTAACCCTAACCCTAACCCTAACCCAAACCGTACCCTACGGCTAACCCTAACCCTAACCCTAACCCTACCCCTAACCCTAACCCTAACCTTAACCCTGCCCTAGCCCTAACCCTAACCCTAACCCTAACCCTAACCCTAACCCTAAACGCTAACCCTAACCCTAATTCCTAACCCTAACCCTAACCCTACCCCTACACCTACCTCTACCCCTAACCCTAACCCTACCCCTAGCCCTACCCCTAACCCTAACCCTACCCGTAACTCTAACCCTAACCCTACTCCTAACCCTAACCCTAACCCTAACCCTAATACTACCCCTAACCCTAACCGAAATCCTAACCCTAACCCCAACCCTAACCATACACCTACCGCTACCGCTAACACTAACCCTAACCCTAACCCTACCATTAGCCCTAAACCTAACCCTAAACCTAACCGTAACCCTAAGCCTAAAAAGCTAACTCTAACCCTACCCCTAACCCTACCCCTACCCCTACCCCTACCCCTACCCCTTAACCCTAACCCTAACCCTAACCTAGCCCTAGCCCTAACCCTAACCCTAGCACTAGTCCTAACCCTAACCATAACCCTAACAGAACTGTAACCCTAACCCTACCCATAACCCTAACCGTAACCCTAACCCTAACCTTAACCCCTACACCTAACCCTACCCCTAACGCTACCCCTAACCCTAAGCCTAACTCTACCCCTTCCCCTAACCCTAACCCTAACCCTCTTCCTAACCCTAACCCTAACCCTAACACTACCCCTAACCCTAACCGAAACCCTAACCCTACCCCTTACCCTAACCCTAACCCAAACCCTAACCGAACCGTAACCCTAACCCTACCCCTAACCCTAAACCTAACCCTACCCTTACCCCTACCACTAACCCTAACCCTAACCCTAACCCTAGCTCTAACCCTAGCCCTAGCCCTACCCCTAACCCTAACTATAACCCTAGACTTAGCCCTAACCCTCACCCTAATCCTAACCCTAGACCTAGCCCTAACCCTAAACCTAGCCCTAGTCCAAACCCTAACCTAACCCTACAACGAAACCTAACCCTAACCCTAACCCTAGCCTTACCCTAAACCTTAACTCTAACCCTAACCCTAACCCTAGCACTAGCCCTAACCCTAACACTAGCACTAGTCCTAACCCTAACACTAACACTAACCGAAACTTAACCCTAACCTACCCCTAATCCTAACCCTAACCCTAACCCTACCACTACTCTATCCCTAACCTTAACCCTACCCCTACCCCTACCCCTAACCCTAACCTACCCCTAAACCTAACCCTACCCCTAACCCTAACCTTAACCCTAACCCTAACCTTAACCCTACCCCTACCCCTACATCCTACCACTAATCCTAAACCTAAACCTACCATTACCCCTAACCCTAAACCTAACAATAACTCTAACCCTAAAAACCTGACCCTAACCCTAACCCTAACCCTATCCCTCCCTCTCCCCCTCCCCCTAACCCCTAACCCAAACGCTACCCCTACCGCTAACCCTAACACTTACCCTGACCCTAAACCTAACCCTAACCCTAACCCAACCATTACGCCTACCCTTAACCATAACCCTATCCCAAACCCTAACCTAAAAACCTAACCCTAACCCTAACCCTAACCCTACCCATACCCGTACCCCTATAACTAACCCTAACCCTAATCCTAAACCTAACCCTAACCCAAACCCAACCCTTACCACTACCCTAACCCTACCCCTAACCTCCTAACCCCCTACACCTCTACCCCTAACCCTAACCCTACCCCCTACCCTACTACCCTAACCGCTAACCCTAACACTACCCTACTGCCCTAGCCCTAAGCCCTAACAGTAACGCTAGCCTTAGCCCTAAGCCTACCCTAACACTAACTCTAACACTAGCCCATAGCCCTAACCAGTAACACTAGCCTAACCCATACCCTACCAACCCTAACCGAACGTACCCTAACCTACCCCTAACCCTAAACCTAACCCTAACCCTAACCCCTAACCCTAACCAAACCCCCTAACCCTATCCCTAACCCTAACCGTAGCCCCAATGCTAAACCTACACCTACCCCTACCCCTACCCCTAACCCTAACCCATAACTACCCCTACCCCTAACCCTAACCCTAACCCTAACCTTAACCCTACCCCTAACCTTACCCCTAACCCTATCCCTAACCCTAAACCTAATCCTATCCCTACACCTAACCCTAACCCTAAAACTATTCCTAACCCTAACCCTAACCCTAACACTACCCCTAACCCTAACCGAAACCCTAACCCTACCCCTAACCATAACGTTAACCCTAAACCTAACCCTAACCCTAACACTACACCTAACCCTAACCGAAACCCTAACCCTAACCCCTAACCCTAAACCTAACCCTAACCCTAACCTTAACACTAACCCTACCATTACCCTACCCCAAACCCAAACACTATCCATAACCCTAACCCTAAAACCCTAACCTCAACCTAATCCTAACCCTAACCCTACACCTACCCATACCCCTATCCCTAACCCTAACCCTAACCCTAAACCTAATCCTAACCCAAACCCTACCCCTACTTGCTAACCCTAACTCTACCCCTAACCCTACCCATAAACCTTCAACTAAAACTAAACCTAATCCTAACCCTAACCCTATCCCTAAACGTAATCCTAAACCTAAACCTAAACCTAACCCTAACCCTACCCCTACCCCTTCACCTACCTCTACCCCTAAACCTAACCCTACTTCTAACCCTAACCCTAACCCTACCCCTAACCCTAACCCTACCCTAACCCTACCCCTAACCCTACCCCTAACCCTAACCCTAACCATAACCATAACCCTAACCCTAACCCTACCCCTAACCGGAACCCTACCTCTAAACCAACCCCTAACCCTAACCCTAAGTCTACCCCTACCCCTAACCATAACCCTAACCCTGACCCTAACCCTACGCCTAACCCTAACCCTAAACCTAACCCTACCCCTAACCCAAACCCTAACCCTAAACGTATCCCTAACCCTAACCCTTACGCTACCCCTAACCCTAACTCTAACCCTAACCCTAACCCTAACCCTACCCCTACCCCTACACCTACCTCTACCCCTAAACCTAACCCTACTTCTAACCCTAACCCTAACCCTACTCCTAACCCTAACCCTACCCTAAACCTACCCCTAACCCTAACCCTAACCCTAACCCTAACCCAAACCATACCACTAACCCTAACCCTAACCCTAACCCTAAACTTACTCCTAACCATAACCCTAACCCTAACCTTAACCATGCCCTAACCCTAACCCTAACCCAACAATAACCGTACCCCTAACCCTAAACCTAACCCTAACCCTAACCCTACCACTAATCGTAACCGTAACCCTAACCCTACCCCTACACCTAACCCTACCCCTAACCCTAACCCTAACCCTAACCCTAACACTACACCTACCCCTGCCCTTACACCTACCCCTACCACTAACCCTAACCGTAACCCTACCCCTAACCATAACCCTAACCCTAACCATAACCATAACCATAACCCTAACCCTAACCCTACCCCTAACTGGAACCCTACCTCTAAACCAACCCCTAACCCTAACCCTGAGTCAACCCCTACCCCTAACCGTAACCATAAACCTGACCCTAACCCTACGCCTAACCCTAACCCTAAACCTAACCCTACCCCTAACCGAAACCCTAACCCTAACCGTATTCCTAACCCTAACCCTTACGCTACCCCTAACCCTAACTCTAACCCTAACCCTAATCCTAACCCTAACCCTAACCCTACCCCTAACCCTACCCCTAACCCTACCCCTAAAACTAACCCTAACCCTAACCCTAACCCTAACCCTACCCCTACACCTACACCTAAACCTAACCCTAAACCTAACCCTAACCCTAACCCTAAACCAAACCCTACCCCAAATCATAACCCTAACCCTAACCCACCCCTACCCATACCCCTAACCCTACCCCTAACCCTAACCCTAGCCCTAACCCTAGACCTAGCTCTAGCCCTAACCCTAACTATAACCCTAGACTTAGCCGTAAACCTCACCCTAACCTTAACCCTAGCCCTAGCCCTAACCCTAAACCTAGCCCTAGTCCAAACCCTAACCCTAACCCTACCCCGAAACCTAACCCTAACCCTACCCCTAAACCTACCCCTGACCCTACCCCTACCCCTACCCCTACCCCTACCCCTACCCATAACCCTAACACTACCCCTACCCCTAACCCTAACCCTACCCCTAATGATAACCCTAACACTAACACTAACCCTAATCCTAAAACTACCCCTAACCCTAACCCTACCCCTATCCCTAAACCTAATTCTAACACTAACTCTAACCCTATAACCCTAACCCTAATACTAACACTAACCCTAACCCTAACCCGAACCCTAGCCCGAGCCCTCAATCTACCCCTACCCATACCCCTAACCCTAACCCTAACACTTACCCTACCCCTAACCCTAACCCTACCCCTACCCTACCCCTAACCCTACCCCTAAAACTAAACATAACTCTACCTGTAACCCTAACCCTAAACCTACCCCTAACCCTAACCCTAACCCTAACCCTAAACCACACCCTACCCCTACCCCTACCCCTAACCCTAACCATAAACTTAACCCTACCCCTAACCCTACCCCTAACCCTAACCCTAACCCTATGCCTTACCCTAACCCTAACCCTAACCCTACCTTAAAACCCTAACCCAAAACTTACCCCTACCCCTACCCCTAACCCTAACCCTAAACCTAACCCTAACCCTAACCCTAACCTAACCCTACACCTACCCCTAACCCTAACCCTAACCCTACCCCTAACCCTAACCCTACCACTAACCTTAACCTAACCCAAATCCTAACCCTAACCCTAACCCTAACCGTACCCCTACCCCTACCCCTAACCCTAATCCTAACCCAAACCCTACCCCTAACCACACCACTACCACTAACCCTAAACCTAACCTTAACCCTACCCTAATCCTAACCCTAAACCTAACCCTAAACCTAACCCTAACCCTAATCCTAAACCTAACGCTAACTGTACCCTTACCCTACCCCTAACCCTAACGCTACCCCTACATCTACCCTAACCTTAACCCTACCCCGAAACCTACCTCTACTCCTAACGCTACCCTTAACCCTAACCCTAACACTACCCCTAACCCTAAACTTAACCCTAACCCTAAACCTACTCCTAATGCTAACCCTAAACATTACCCTAACCCTAACCTTCACCCTACCACTAAACCTAACCCTACCCATAACCCTAACCCTAACCCTAACCCTACCCCTAAGGCTAAACCTAACACTAACCCTAACCCTAAACCTAACCCTAACCCTGACCCTAACCCTAACCATACCCCTACCCCTAACCCTAACCTTAACCCTAACCCTACCCCTAACCCTAACCCTAACTCTAACCCTAAACCTAACCCTACCACTAACCCTAACCTTAACACTAACCCTAACCCTACGCCTAACCCTACCCCTAACCCTAAACTTAACCCTAACCCTAAACCTACTCCTACTGCTAACCCTAACCATAACCCTAACCCTACCCCTAAAATTAAACTTAACTCTACCCCTACCCCTAACCCTACCCCTAACCCTAACCCTACAACTAACCCTACCCCTAACCCTACCCCTAAACCTAAACATAACCCTAACCCTAACACTCACCCTACCACTAAACCTAAACCTACCCCTAACCGTAACCCTAACCCTAAACCTACCCCTGACCGTAACCATAACCCTAATCCTAACGCTAACCCTAACCCTAACCCTACCCCTAACGCTAACCCTAACCCTACACCTAAGCCTACCCCTACCCCTAACCCTAACCCTAATCCTAACCCTAACCCTAACCCTACCCCTATTCCTAAACCTAACCCTCATCCTAACACTTTCCCTACACCTAACCCTAACCCTAACCCTAACCCTACCCCTAAAATTAAACTTAACTCTACCCCTACCCCTAACCCTACCCCTACCCCTACCCCTAACCCTAACCCTACCCCTAATGCTAACCCTAACCCTAACCTTAACGTTACCCCTACCCATATCCCTAATCCTAACCATACCCCTACCCCTAAACCTACCCCTAACCCTACCCCTAACCCTACCCTTAACCCTAACCCTAACCCTACCCTTACCCCTACCCCTAACCCTAACACTAACCCTAACCCTAACCCTACCCTAACCCTAACCCTAACCATACCCCTAACCCTAACTCTAAACCTATACGAACGCCTACACCTAACCCTAACGCTAATCCTACCCCTACCCCTAACCCTACCCCTAACCCTCACACTAACCCTACCCCTACCCCTAACCCTACCCCTAACCCTCACACTAACCCTACCCCTAACCCTAACCCTAACCCTAGCCCTCCCCCTAACCCAACCCTAACCCTAAACCTACTCCTAAACCTAACCCTAACCCTAACCCTAACCCTATCCCTACCCCTAACCCTAAACCTTACCCTACACCTACCCCTAACCCTAACCCTAACCCTAACCCTACCCCTAACCCTAACCCTAACCCTAACCCTAACCTTACCCCTAACCCTAACCCAAACCCTAACCCTAACTCTAACCCTAGCGCTAACCCTAACCCTGACACTAAACCTACCCCTAAGGCTAACCCTAAACCTAACCCTAACCCTACACCTAACCCTAATCCTAACCATAAACCTAAACCTTCCCGTAACCCTAACCCTCACCGTAACCTAACCCTAACTCTAACCCTAACCTTAACCCTGCCCCTACCCCTAACCCTAAACCTAACCCTAACCCTAAACCTAATCCTAACCCTAAACCTAACCATACCCCTACCCCTACACCTACCCCTATCCCTACCCCTACCCCTACCCCTAACCCTAACCCTAAACTTACCCCTAACCCTACCCCTACCCCTAACCCTAAACCTAACCCTAACCCTAACCCTAACCCTAACCCTAAACCTAACCCTACCTGTAACCCTAACCCTAAACCTAACCCTAACTTTAACATTAACCTTAACGCTAAACCTAACCTTACCCATAACCCTAACCAGAACCCTAACCCTAACCCTACCCTTAACCCTAACCCTAAACCAAAATCTAACCTTACCCCTACTCCTAACCCTAACCCTAACCATTCCCCTACGCCTTAACCTAACCCTAACCCTAACCCTAACCCTAAAACCCTAACCTAGCCCTACCCCTACCCCTACCCCTACCCCTACCCCTACCCCTAACCCTAACCCTAACCCTACCCCTAACCCTACACCTACTATTAACCCTAACGCTAACCCTAACAATAACCGTACACCTAACCCTACCCCTACACGTAACCCTAACCCTACCCTGAACCCTAACCCTAACCCTAACCCTAAACCTAACCCTAACCCAAATCCTACCCCTACCGCTAACCCGAACCCTAATCCTAACCCTAACCCTACCCCTACCCGTAACCATAACCCTTACCCTTCCCCTAAGCCTAACCCTAACCCTAGCCATAACCCTAACCCTACCCCTAAACCTAACCCTAACTCTAGGCCTAGCCCTAACTGTACCCCTACCCTACCCCTAACCCTAACACTAACCCTTACCCAACCACTAACCCTAAACCTACCCCTAACACCACCCCTAACCCTACCCCTAACCCTAAACCTAACCCTACCCGTAACCCTAACCCTAACCCTACCCTACCCTACCACTAACCCTAACGCTAAACCTAACTCTAACCCTAAACCCAACCCTACCCCCACTCCTAACCATAACCCTAATCCTAACCTTAACCCTACATCTGACCCTACCCCTAACCCTAACCCTAACCCTAAACCTACCCCAAACCCCACTCCTAACCATACCCCTAACCCTAACCCTACACCTAACCCTAACCCTTACCCTAAACCTAAACCTACCCCTAATCGTAACCCGAAACCTAACCCTAACCCTAAACCTAACCTTACCTCTAACCCTACCCCTAACCCTAAAACTAACCCTACCCGTAACCCTAACCCTAGCCCTACCCCTAACCCTAACCTTAACCCTAACTTTAACCCTAACCTTAACCATAAACCGAACCTTACCCATAACCCTAACCCTAACCCTAACCGTAACCCTACCCTTAACCCTAACCCTAAACCGAAAACTATCCGTACCCCTACTCCTAACCCTAAACCTAACCATACCCCTATGCCTTACCCTAAACCTAACCCTAACCCTAAAACCCTAACACTAGCCCAAACCCTACCCTACGCCTAACCCTAACCCTAACCCTAACAATAACCGTACCCCTACCCCTACCCCTACCCTTAACCCTAACCCTACCCCTAACCCTAACCCTACCCCTACCGGAACCCGAACACTAACCCTAACCCTACACCTAACGATAACCCTAACCCTAACCCTAACCCTAACCCTACCCCTACCCCTAACCCTACCCCTACCCCTAATCCTAACTCTAATCCTAACTCTAACCCTAACCCTATAACCCTAACCCTAACCCTAACCCTAACCCGAACACTAGCCCTAGCCCTAACTCAACCCCTACCCCTACCCCTAATCCTAACTCTAAACCTTAACCTACCCCTACCCCTAACCCTACACCTAACCCTACCCCTAACCCTACCCCTAACCCTAACCCTCACCCTAACTCTAAACTTAACTCTACACCTAACCTTACCCATAACCCTAACCCTACCCCTAACCCAACCCTAACCCTAACCCTACCCCTAACCCTAACCCTAACCCTAACCCTACCCTTATGCCTAACCCTAACCCTAACCCTAACCCTACCCCTAAACCTAACCTTACCCATAACCCTAACCCTAACCGTAACCCTAACCCTACCCCTAACCCTAAACCTAAACCAAAACCTAACCCTACACCTACTCCTAACCCTAACCCTAACCCTACCCATACACCTTACCCTAACCCTAACCCTAAAACCCAAACCCTAACCCTACCCCTAACCCTACCCCTAACCCTAATCCTAACCCTAACCCTACCCCTAACCCTACACCTACCACTAACCTTACCCTAACCCTAACGCTAAACGTACTCCTACCCCTACCCGTAATCATAACCCTAAAACTACCCCTAACCCTAACCCTAACCCTAAACCTAACCCTAACCCAAATCCTACATCTATCGCTAACCCTAACCATAAGCCTAACCCTAACCCTACCCCTACCCCTAACCCAAACCCTACCCCTACCCCTACCGCTAAACCTAACCCTAACCATAACCCTAACCTTACCCCTAAACCTAACCCTAACCCTAACCCTACACTTAACGCTAACCTCCCCTAACCCTAACCCTAAACCGAAACCTAACCCTTCCCCTACCCCTAAACCTAACCCTAAACCTAACCCTAACCCTAACCCTAAACCAAACCCTACCCCTACCCCTACCTATAACCCTAACCCTAACATTAACCCTACCCCTGACCCTACCCCTTACCCTAACCCTAACCATACCCCTAACACTACCCCTACCCCTAACCCTAACCATACCCCTAACCCTAACCCTAACCCAAACCCTACCCCTAACCCTACCCCTACCCCTACCCCTAACCCTAACCCTACCCATAACCCTAACCCTAACCTAACCCTACCCCTACCCCTAACCCTAACCCAAACGCTACCGCTACCCCGACCCCTCCCCTAAACATAAACCTAGCCCTACACCTAATCCTAACCCTAAACCTAACCCTACCCCAAACGATAACCCTAACCCTAACCCTAACCCTACCCCTAAACCTAACCCTATCCTTACCCCTAAACCAAACTCTAACCCTATCTCTAACACTAACCTTATAACCCTAACGCTAACCGTAACCCTACCCCGAACCCGAATCCTAGCCCAAGCCCTAACTCTACCCCTACCCCTACCCCTAACCCTAACCCTGAACCTTACCGTATCCCTACCGCTAACCCTACCCCTAACCCTACCCCTAAACCTAACCCTAACCCTAACCTTAACCTTAACCCTACACCTAACCTTACTCATAACCCTAACCCTAACCCTACCCCTACTCCTAACCCTAACCCTAACCCTAACTCTAACTCTAACCCTAAACCAAACCCTACCGCTAACCCTAACCCTAACCCTAAACTTCACCCTACCCCTAAACCTACCCCTACAACCTAACCCTAACCCTACCCCTATGCCTTACCCTAACCCTAACCCTAACCCTAACCCTAACCCTAAATCCCTAGCCCCAACCCTAACCCTACCTCTACCCCTAACCGTAACCCTAACCCTAACCCTAACCCTACCCCTAACCCTAACCCTAACACCAACAATAAAACAAATCCTAACCCTAACACTAACCGTACCCCTACCCCTACCCCTACCCCTAACCCTAATCCTAACCCAAAACCTACCCCTAACCCTACCACTACCACTAACCCTAACCCTAATACAAACCCTAACCCTAAACCTAACCCTAATCCTATCCATAACCCTAACTGTACCCCTAACCCTACCGCTAACCCTAACCCTACCCCTACCCCTACCCCTAAACCCAACCCTAACCCTACCCCTAAACCTACCGCTACCCCTAACCATACCCTTGCCCCTAGTGTAACCCTAACCCTAACCCTAACCCTAAATCTAACCCTAAACCTAACCCTAAACCTACATCTAACTCTAACCCTGACACTAAACCTAACCCTACCCCTAACCCTACCCCTAACCCTGACCCTAACCCTTACCCTAACCTTACCCCTAACCCTACCCCTAACCATAACACTAAATCTAAACCTAACCCAAACCCTACCACTAACCCTAACCTTAACACTAACCCTAACACTACCGCTAACGCTAACCCTGAACCTAAACCTACCCTAACGCTAACCCTAACCATAACCCTAACCATAACCTTAACCCTAACACTAACCCTAACCCTACCCCTAACCGTAAACCTAACCCCACCCCTAACCCTAAATTTAACCCTAACCCTAACCCTAACTCTACCCCTAACCATAACCCTAAGCCTAAACCTAACCCTACCCATAACGCTAACCATACCCCTAACCCTAAACTAACCCTAACCCTACCCCTGACCGTAACCATAACCCTAACCCTAAACCTAACCCTAACGCTAACCCTAATCCTAACCCTACCCCTAACGCTAACCTTAACGCTAACCCTAACTGTACCCCTACCCCTAACCCTAACCCTAATCCTACCCCTACCCCTAAACCTAACCCTACCCCTAACCATAACCCTAAATCTAACCCTAACCCTACCCTAACGCTAAACCTAACCCTAACCTTAACCCTACCCCGACCCCTATCCCTAACCCTAACCCTACTCCTAACCCTAACCCTACCCCTACCCCTACCCCTAACCCTAACCCTACCCGAACCCCTACACTTAAGCCTAACGCTAACCCTAAACCTACCCCTAACCCTAATCCTAACCATAACCTTAACCAAGCCCTACCCCTATCCCTAACCCTAACCCTAACCCTACCCCTACCCCTACCCCTAACCCAAACGCTAACCCTAACCCTAACCCTACCCCTACCCCTACCCCTAACCATAACCCTAATACTAACCCTACCGCTAAACCTACCCTTAATCCTACCCCTAAACCTACCCTTATCCATAACCCTAACCCTACCCGAACCCCTACCCCTAACCCTAGCCCTACCCCTAACCCTAACCCTATCCCTAACCCTACCCCTAACGCTAACCCTAACCCTAACTCTAACCATAACCCTTCCCCTAACCCTAACCCTAACACTAACCCTAAACCTAACCCTAACCCAAACCCTATCCCTACGGCTACCTCTAACACAAACCCTAACCCTACCCCTAACCCTAATCCTATTCCCATAAACATAACCCTTGCCCTAAAACAAACCCCTACCCTAACCCTAACCCTAACCCTAAACGTAACCCTAACCCAAACCCTATCCTACTGCTAACCCTAATCCTTACCCTAAC
>NW_028327309.1:49944-67444 GCF_031878675.1 Megascapheus bottae | reverse complement strand
CCGTAACACTAACCCTAACCTTAACCCTACCCCTACCCCAATCCCAAGCCCTAACCCTACCCTAACCCTAACCCTACACCTACGCCTACCCCTAACCCAAACGCTAACCCTAACCCTAACCCTACCCCTACCCCTAAACCTAACCCTAACCCTAATACTAACCCTACCCCTAAACCTACCCTAAACCCTAACCCTAACCATACCCGAACCCCTACCCCTAAGCCTAACGCTAACCCTAACCCTAACCCTAACCGGAACCCTAAACCTACACCTACCCCTAACCCTAACCCTAACCCTAAACCTACCCCTAACACTAACCCTAACCGTAACCCTACCCTAGCCCTAGCCCTAACCCTAAACCTAACCCTACCCCTACCACTACCCCTAACCCTAACCCTAACCCTAGACCTACCCCTAACCCTAACCTAACCCTAGCCCTACCCTAACCCTAACCCTCACCCAACACTACCCCTAACCCTAACCCTATCCTTAACCCTACCCCTAACCCTAACCTTAACCCTAAACTTACCCCTAACTCCTACCCGAACCCTAAACCTAACCCTACCCTTAATGCTAACCCTAACCCTGACCATAAACCTACCCCTCAGGCTAACCCTAACCCTAACCCTAACCCTAAACATAACCCTAACCCTACCCCTAACCCTAATCCTAACCCTAACACTTCGCCTAAACCTAACCCTAACCCTAACTCTAACCCTAACCGTAACCTAACCCTAACCCTGACCCTAACCCTAACCCTAACCCTAACCCTAATCCTAACCCTAAACCTAACCGTACAACTACCCCTACCACTACCCCTAACCCTAACCCACCCCCTACCCATAACCCTAACCCTATCCCTACCCCTAAACCTACCCCTACCCCTAAACCTATCCCTAACCTACCCCTAACCCTAACCCTAACCCTACCCCTAATCGTAACCCTAACCCTAATCATAACGCTACCCCTAACACTAACCCTAACCCCAACCCTACACCTAAGCATACACCTAACCCTAAACCTAACCCTAACTCTAACCCTAACCCTAAACCTACCCCTCCCCTAACCCTAACCCTAACCTAACCCTAACCTTACCCATAACCCTAACCCTAAGCCTAACCCTAAGCCTAACTATACCCCTAATGCTGAACCTAAACCTGACGCTAAACCTAAACCTAACGCTAACCCTAACCCTAAACCTAAACATAACCCTAACCCTAACCCTAACCATACCCCTAAACCTAACCCTAACCCTAAAACAAACCTTACCCCTAACCCTAACCCTAATCCTAACCTTAACCCTATCTCTGACCCTACCCCTACCCCTACCCCTAACCCTAACCCTAACCCTACCCCAACACTACCCTTACGTCTAACCCTAACCCTAACCCAAACCTACCCCTAACCCTAACCCTAACCCAAACGGACCCCTACCCCTACCCCTCACCCTAACCCTAAAGGTAACCCTAAACCTAACCTTAACCCTAACACTAACCCTAACCCTAAGCCTAACCCTAACCCTAACCCAAACGGACCCCTACCCCTACCCCTCACCCTAACCCTAAAGGTAACCCTACACCTAACCTTAACCCTAACACTAACCCTAATCCTACCCCTAACCGTAACCGGAACCGTAACGATAACCCTAACCCTAACTCTAACCCTAACAGTACACGTACTCCTAAACCTAACTCTAACCCTAACTCTAACACTAACCCTATAACCCTAACCCTAACCCTAACCCTAACACTAACCCTAACCCTAAGCCTAACCCTAACCCTAAACCAAACCCTACCCCTACCCTACCCCTAACCCTACCCCTAACCTTAACCCTACCCCTGATCCTACCCCTTACCCTAACCCTAACCCTAACCCTAACCCTAACCCTAAGCCTAACCCTAACCCTAACCCAAACCCTACCCCTAACCCTACTCCTACACCTAACCCTAATCCTAAACCTACCCATAACCCTAACCCTAACCTAACCCTAACTCTCACCCTAACCCTAACCAAAACGCTTCCCCTACCCCTAAACCTCACCCTTACCATAAACCTAACTCTACACCTAACCCTAATGCTAACCCTAACCCTAACCCTACCCCTAACCGTAACCCGAACCCTAACCCTAAACCTACCCCTACCGATAACCCTACCCCTAACCCTAACCTTAACCCTACCCCTAACCCTAACCCTAACCCTAACCCTACCCCTAACCCTAACCCTAACCCTAACCCTAACCCTACCCCTAACCCTAAACCTAACCCTACCCGTAACCCTAACCCTAACCCTACCCCTAACTCTAACCCTAACTCTGAACCTAACCCTATAACACTAACATTAACCCTAACCCTATAACCCTAACACTAACCCTAACCCGAAACCTAGCCCTAAACCTAACCCTAACCATAACCATAACCTTAACCCTAAACCTAACCTTACCCATATGCCTAACCGTAACACGACCCCTAATCCTACCCCTAACCCAAACCCTAAACCTAACCCTAAACCTAAACTTAACCCTCCCCCTAACACTAACCCTAAACCGAAACATAACCCTCCCCCTAACACTAACCCTAAACCGAAACCTAACCCTACCCAACCACTAACCCTAACCCTAACCCTAACCCTAACCCTAACCCTACCCCTAATCCAAACCCTAAACCTAACCCTAACCCTAACCCTAAACCTAACCCTAAACCAAACCCTACCCCTACCCTACCCCTAACCCTACCCCTAACCTTAACCCTACCCCTGACCCTACCCCTTACCCTAACCCTAACCCTAACCCTAACCCTAACACTAACCCTAACCCTAAGCCTAACCCTAACCCTAACCCAAACCCTACCCCTAACCCTACTCCTACCCCTAACCCTAATCCTAAACCTACCCATAACCCTAACCCTAACCTAACCCTAACTCTCACCCTAACCCTAACCAAAACGCTTCCCCTACCCCTAAACCTCACCCTTACCATAAACCTAACTCTACACCTAACCCTAATGCTAACCCTAACCCTAACCCTACCCCTAACCGTAACCCGAACCCTAACCCTAAACCTACCCTAACGATAACCCTACCCCTAACCCTAACCTTAACCCTACCCCTAACTCTAACCCTAACCCTAACCCTATCCCTAACGCTAACCCTAACCCTAACCCTAACCTTAACCCTACCCCTAAACCTAACCTGAACCCTAAACTTCCCCTAACACTAACCCTAACCCTAACCCTAACTCTACCCCTAACCCTAACCCTAAACCGAAACCTAACCCTACCCCAACGCCTAACCCTAACTCTTACCCTAACCCTAACCCTAAAACCCTAACCCAACCCTACTACTACCCCTACCCCTAACCGTAACGCTAAACCTAACCCTAACCCTAACTCTACCCCTAACCCTACAACTACAACTAACCTTAAGCCTACACCTAACCCTACCCCTACCCCTAACCTAACCCTAACCCTAACCCAAATCCTAACCCTAACCCTAACCGTACCCCTACCCCTAACCCTAACCCTAATCCTAACCCAAACCCTACCCCTAATCCCACCACTACCACTAACCGTAACCCTAACCCTTCCCCTACCCCTAACCCTAACCCTATCCCTAAACCTAACCCTAATCCTAAACATAACCCTAACTGTACCCCTAGCCCTACCCCTAACGCTAACCGTAACCCTACCACTACCCCTAACCCCAACCCTAACCCTACCCCTAAACCTACCCCTACCCCTAACCCTACCCTTAACCCTACCCTAACCCTAACCCTAAACCTAACCCTACCTCTAACTCTAACCCTGACACTAACCCTAACCCTAACCGTACCCTAACCCTAACCCTAACCCTAACCCTAAACCTAAACCTAACCCTACCTCTAACTCTAACCCTGACACTAACCCTAACCCTAACCCTACCCCTAACCCTAACCCTACCCCTAACCATAACACTAACTCTAAACCTAACCCTAACCCTACCACTAACCCTAACCTTAACACTAACCTTAACCCTACCCCTAACGCTAACCCTAAACGTAAACCTACACCTAACGCTAACCCTAACCATAACCCTAACCCTAACGCTAACCCTAACACTAACCCTACCCCTACCCCTAACCCTAACCGTAACCCTATCCCTACCCCTAACCCTACCCCTAACCATAAACTTAACCCTAACCCTAACTCTAACTCTACCCCTAACTGTAACCCTAACCCTAAACCTAACCCTACCCCTAACTATAACCCTATCCCTAATGCTAACCCTACCCCTACCCCTAACGCTAACCCTAACCCTAACCCTACCCCTAATGTTAACTTAACCCTAACCCTAACCGTACACCTACCCCTAACCCTAACCCTAATTCTACCCCTAGACCTAAACCTAACGCTACCCCTAACCCTAACCCTAACCCTACCCCTAACCCCAACCCTAACCCTACCCCTACCCCTAACTCTAACCCTACCCCTACCACTAACCCTAACCCTACCCCTAACCCTAACCATAAACCTAACCCTAACCTGCCCCTACCCCTAAACCTACCCCTAACCCTAACGTTTACCCTAACCCTAACCCTACTCCTACACCTAAACCTAACCCTAACCCTAATACTAACCCTACCCCTAACCCTACCCTTAACCCTAACCCTAACCCTAACCCTACCCCAACGCCTAACCCTAACCCTAACCCTAACCCTAACACTAAAACCCTAACCCAACCCTACCACTACCCCTACCCTTAACCGTAACCCTGAACCTAACCCTAACCCTAACTCTACCCCTAACCCTACACCTACACTAACCTTAACCCTACACCTAACCCTATCCCTAACCCTAACCCTAACCCTAACCCAAATCCTAACCCTAACCCCAACCCTAACCCTAACCCCTAACCCTAACCCTAACCCTATCCCTAAACCTAAACCTAATCCTAACCATAACCCTAACTGTACCCCTAGCCCTACCCCTAACCCTAACCGTAACCCTACCCCTACCCCTAACCCCAACCCTAACCCTACCCCTAAACCTACCCCTACCCCTAACCCTACCCTTAACCCTACCCTAACCCTAACCCTAACCCTAACCCTAAACCTAACCCTAAACCTACCTATAACTCTAACCCTGACACTAACCCTAACCCTACCCTACCCCTAACCCTAACCCTAACCCTAACCTTACCCCTAACCCTACCCCTAACCATAACACTAACTCTAAACCTAACCCTAACCCTACCACTAACCCTAACCTTAACACTAAACTTAACCCTACCCCTAACGCTAACCCTAAACCTAAACCTACACCTAACGCTAACCCTAACCATAACCATAACCCTAACCCTAACACTAACACTAACCCGACCCCTAACCCTAACCCTAACCCTAAACATAACCCTACCCCTAACTCTAACCCTACCCCTAATGCTAACCATACAACTATCCCTAACGATAAGCCTAACCCTAACCCTACCCCTAATGCTAAACTTAACCCTAACCCTAACCGTACCCCTACCATTAACCCTAACACTAATTCTCCCCCTAGCCCTAAACCTAAACCTACCCCTAACCATAACCCTAACCGTAATCCTAACCCTACCCTTAACGCTAACCCTAACCCTAAACTTAACCCTACCCCTACCCCTATACCTAACCCTAACCCTACCCCTAACCCTAACCCTAACCCTACACCTAAGCCTAACCCTAACCCTACCCCTAACCCTAACCCTAACCCTAACCCTAACCATAACCCTAACCCTAACCTGCCCCTAACCCTAAACCTACCCCTAACCCTAACGCTAACCCTAACCCTAACCCCACTCCTACCCCTAAACCTAACCCTAACCCTAATACTAACCCTAGCCCTAAACATACACTTAACCCTAACCCTAACCCTACCCGAACCCCTAACCCTAAGCCTAACGCTAACGCTAACCCTAACCCTAACCGTAACCCAAACCCTACGCCTACGCGTACCCCTAACCCTAACCCTACCCCTAACCCTAACCCTAACCGTAACCCTACCCTAGCCCTAGCCCTCACACTAACCCTAACCCTACCTCTACCACTACCACTAACCCTAAACCTAAGCTAACCTTAGCCCTAGCCCTAACCCTAAACCTAACCCTCACCCTAGCCTAGCCCTAACCCTAACCCTAACCCTAACCCTAGCCCTAACCCTAGCCCTAGCCCTAAGCCTACCCTACGCCTAGCCCTACCCCTAACCCTAACCCTAACCCAACTCTACCCCTAACCCTAACCCTAACCCTATCCCTAACCCTACACCTAACCCTAACCCTAACCCTAACCTTACCCCTAACCCTAACCCGAACCCTAAACCTAACCCTACACGTAGCGCTATCCCTAACCCTGACCCTAAACCTACCCCTCAGGCTAACCCTAACCCTAAGCCTAAACATAAACCTAACCCTACCCCGAACCCTAACCCTAACCCTTCGCCTAACCCTAACCCTAACCCTAACCCTAACCCTAACCGTAACCTAACCCTAACCTAACCCTACCCCTACAGCTACCCCTAACCCTAAACCTAACCCTAACCCTAACCCTAATCCTAACCCTAAACCTAACCGTACCACTACCTCTACCACTACCCCTAACCCTAACCCTCCCCCTAGCCCTAACCCTAACCCCAACCATACTCCTAAACCTACCCCTACCGCTAACGCTACCCCTAACCTACCCCAACCCTGACCCTAACCCCACCCCTAATCGTAACCCTAACCCTAATCATAACGCTACCCAAAACGCTAACCCTAACACTAACCCTACACCTAACCATACACCTAACCCTAACCCTAACCCTAACCCTAAACATACACCTAACGCTAACCCTAAACCTAACCCTAAACATAACCCTAAACCTACCCCAAACCCTAACCCTAACCCTAACCATAACCCTTCCCCTAACCCTAACCCTAACCCTAACCCTAAACCTAACCCTAACCCAAACCCTATCCCTACAGCTACCCCTACCCCTAACCCTAACCCTACCCCTAACCCTAACCCCATAAAACTAACCCTAACCCTAAAACAAAACCCTAACCCTAACCCTAACCCTAAACCAAACCCTACCCCTACACCTAACCCTAACCCTAATCCTAACCTTAACTCTACCTCTGACCCTACCCCTACCCCTAACCCTAACCCTAACCCTACCCCAACACTACGCCTAACCCTAACCCTAATCCAAACGTACCCCTAACCCTAAGCCTAACCCAAACGCTACCCCTACCCCTACCCCTCACCCTAACCCTAAAGCTAACCCTACACCTAACCCTAACACTAACACTAACCCTAACCCTACCCCTAACCGTAACCCGAACCCTAACCCTAACGATAACCCTAACCCTGACTCTAACCCTAACAATACACCTACTCTTAAAGCTAACCCTAACCCTAACTCTAACCCTAACCATATAACCCTAAACCTAACCTGAACCCTAAACCTAAAGTTACCCATACCCCTAACCCTAACCCTACCCCTACCCCTACCCCTAACCCTAACCCTAAACCGAAACCTAACCCTACTCGTACTCCTAACCCTAACACTAACCCTAACCCTAACCCTAAACTAAACCCTAACCCTACCTCTAACCCTAATTCTAACCCTAAACTTAACCTACCCCTAACCCTACCACTAACCCTAATCCTAACCCTAAACCTACCCATACGCCTTACCCTAACCCTAACCCTAACCCTAACCCTAAAACCCTAACCCTACCCATACCGCTTAACCTAACCCTAACCCTAACCCTACCCCTAACCCAAACCCTAACCCTAACCCTACCCCTAACGCTAACCCTAACCCTAACCCTAAACCTACGCTTAAACCTAACCCTAACCCTAACCTTACCCCTAACCCTAACCCTAACCCTAACCCTAAACCTAACCCTCCCCGTAACCCTAACACTACACTTAAAACTAACCATAACCCTAAACCTACACCTAACTCAAACCCTAACCCTAACCCTACCCCTACCGCTAACACTAACCCTAACCCTAACCCTACCCTTAAACCTAACCCTAACCCTAACCCTAACCCTAACCCTAACCTTAACCCTACCACTTACCCTACCCCTTACCCTAAACCTAACCCTAACCCTACCCCTAACACTACCCCTAACCCTAACCCTAACCCTAATCCTAACCCTAACCCTAACCCAAACCCTACCCCTAACCCTACCCCTACCCCAAACCCTAACCCTAAACCTACACCTAACGCTAACCCTAAACCTAACCCTAAACATAACCCTAACCCTACCCCAACCCTACCCCTAACTCTAACCATAACCCTTCCCCTAACGCTAACCCTAACCCTAAACCTAATCCTAACCCAAACCCTATCCCTACGGCTACCCCTAACCCTAACCCTAACCCTACCCCTACCCCTAATCCTATCCCCATAAACCTAACCATAACCCTAAAACAAACCCCTAACCCTAACCCCAACCCTAAACCTAACCCTAACCCTAACCCTACCCTACTGCTAACCCTAAACCTTACCCTAACCCTAGCCCTAACCCTAACCCTACCCCTAAACCTAACCCTAACCCTAACCCTACCCCTAACCCTAACTCTAACCCTAACCCTAACCTTACCCCTAATCCTAACTCTAACCCTAACCCTAAACCTACTGCTAACCCTAACCCTAAACCGAACCCTAACCCTACCCCTACACCTAAACCTAACCCTAATCCTAACCCTAACCCTAACCCTAAACCAAACCCTACCCCTACCCCTAACCCTAACCCTAATCCTAACCTTAACTTTACCTCTGACCCTACCCCTATCCCTACCCCTACCCCTAACCCTAACCCTACCCCAACACTACCTCTAACCATAACCCTAACCCTAACCCAATCCTACCCCTTAACCCTAACCCTACCCAAACGCTACCCCTACCCCTACCCCTCACCCTAACCCTAAAGCTAACCCTAAACCTAACACTAACACTAACACTAACCCTAACCCTACCCCTAACCGTAACCCGAACCCTAACCCTAACGATAACCCTAACACTGACTCTAACCCTAACAGTACACCTACTCCTAAACCTAACTCTAACCCTAACTCTAACCCTAACCCTATAACCCTAACCCTAACTCTAACCCTAACCCGAACCCTAGCCCTAGCCCTAACTCTACCCCTAAGCCAACCCCTAACCCTAACCCTAACCCTTACCCTATCCCTAACCCTTACCCTACCGCTAACCCTACCCCTAACCCTGCACCTAACCCTAAACCTAACCCTACCCGTAACCCTAACCCTAACCCTACCCCTAACCCTAAACCTAACCCTTCCCCTAACCCTAACCTATCCCTAACCCTAACCTTAACCCTAAACCTAACCTGACCCATAACCCTAACCCTAATCCTAACCCTTACCCTACTCCTAACCCTAACCCTAAACGGAAACCTAAGCCTACCACTACACCTACTCCAAAACCTAACCCTAAACCTAACCATAACCTTAACCCTACACCTAACCTTACTCATAACCCTAATCCTAAACCTACCCCTACTCCTAACCCTAACCCTAATCCTAACGCTAAACCTAAACCTAACCCTAACCCTAACCCTAATCTGAACCCTACACCTAACCTTACTCTTAAGCCTAACACTAACCCTACACCTACTCCTAACCCTAACCCTAACCCTAACCCAAAACAAAACCTACCGCTACTCCTAACCCTAACAGTAAACTTCACCCTACCCCTAACCCTACCCGTACCCCTACCCCTAACCCTAAACCTACCCCTATCCCTTACACTAACCCTAACCCTAACCCTAAAACCCTAACCCCAACCCTACCCCTACCCCTAACCGTAACCCTAAACCTAGGCCTATCCCTACCCCTAACCCTACACCTACAACTAACCCTAACCCTAACCCTAACCCTACCCCTAGTCCTAAACCTAACCCTAAGCCTAACCCAAATCCTAACCCTAACCCTAACCGTACGCCTACGCCTATCCCTAACCCTAATCCTAACCCAAACCCTAACCCTAACCCTACCACTACCACTAACCCTAACCCTAACCCTAACCCTAACGCTAACCCTAACCCTAACCCTAACCCTAAACCTAACCCTAATCCTAACATAACCCTAACTGTACCCATAGCCCTACCCCTAACCCTAACCCTAACTCTACCCCTACCCCTAACCCCAACCCTAACCCTACCCCTAAACCTACCCCTACGCCTAACCCTACCCTTAACCCTACCCTAACCCTAACCCTAACACTAACCGTAACCCTAAACCTAACCCTAACCCTACCTCTAACTCTAACCCTGACACTAACCCTAACCCTACCCCTAACCCTAACCCTAACCCTAACCATAACCATAACCTTACCCCCTAACCCTACCCCTAACCATAACACTAACTCTAAACCTAACCCAAACCATACCACTAACCCTAACCTTAACACTAACCCTAATCCTACCCCTAACGCTAACCCTAAACCTAAACTTACACCTAAAGCTAACCCTAACCATAACCCTAACAATAACCCTAACCCTAACAATAACCCTACCCCTAACCCTAACCCTAACTGTAACCCTAATCCTACCCCTAACCCTACCCCTAACCCTACCCCTAACCCTAAACTTAATCCTCACCCTAACCCTAACTCTACCCCTAACCGTAACCCTAACCCTAAACCTAACCCTACCCCTAAGGCTAACCCTACCCCTAACCCTAACCTAACCCTAACCCTACCCCTAACCCTAAACCTAACCCTACCCCTAACCTTAACCCTAACCCTAACCCTAACGCTAAACCTAACCTTAACCCTACCCCTAACCCTAACGCTAAACCTACCCCTACCCGTACCCCTACCCCTAACCCTAACCCTACCCCTAACCCTACCCCTAACCCTACCCTTAACCCTAACCATAACCCTTCCGTACCCCTACCCCTAACCCTAACGCTAACCCTAACCCTAACCCTACACCTACCCCTAACCCTAACCCTAACCCTAATACTAACCCTACCCCTAAACCTACCCTTAACCCTAACCCTAACCCTACCCGAACCCCTACCCCTAAGCTTAACGCTAACCCTAACCCTAACCCTAACCCTAACCCTAACCGTAACCCTACCATAGACCTAGCCCTAAACCTAACCCTAACCCTACCCCAACCACTACCCCTAAACCTAAACCGAACCCTAACCTTAGCCCTAGCCCTAACCCTAAACCTAACCCTCACCCTAGCCTAGCCCTAACCCTAACCCTAATCCTAACCCAAGCCCTAACCCTAACCCTAACCCTAGCCCTAACCCTACCCTAACCCTAGCCCAACCCCTAACCCTAACCCAACCCTACCCCTAACCCTAACCATAACCCTATCCCTATCCCTACCCCTAACCCTAACTCTAACCCTAACCGTACACCTAACCCTAACCCGAACCCTCACCCTAACCCTACCCCTAGCGCTAACCCTAACACTGACCCTAAACCTACCACTTAGGCTAACCCTAACCCTCACCCTAACCCTAAACATAACGCTAACTCTATCCCTAACCCTAAACCCAACCCTTCGCCTAACCCTAACCCTAACCCTAACCGAAACCTAACCCTAACCCTAAACCTACCCCTAGCCCTACCCCTACCCGTAACCCTAAACCTAACCCTAACCCTAAACCTAATCGTAACCCTAAACCTAACCGTACCACTACCCTAACCACTACCCCTAACCCTAACCCTAACACTACACCTAAACCTACCCCTACCGCTAACCCAACACCTAACCTACCCCTGCCCCTAACCCAAACCCTACCCCTAATCGTAACCCTAAACCTGATCATAACGCTACCCCTAACGCTAACCCTAACCCTAACCCCTACAAGTAACCATACACCTAACCCTAACCCTAACCCTAACCCTAACCCTAACCCTAATCCTAAACCTACACCTAACGCTAACCCTAAACCTAACCCTAAACATAACCCTAACCCTACCCCTAACCATAACCCTAGCCCTAACCATAACCCTTCCCCTAACCCTAACCCTAACCCTAACCTAAACCTAACCCTAACTCAAACCCTATCCCTACGGCTACCCCTAACCTAACCCTAACCCTACCCCTAACCCTAACCATAACCCTAAATCAAACCCTACCACTACCCTTACCCCTAACCCAAACCCTAACCCTAACCCTAACCCTAACCCTAAGCCTAACCCTAACCCTAACCCTAATCCTAAACCTACCATAACCCTAACACTAACCTAACCCTAAACCTCACCCTAACCCTAACCAAAACGCTTCCCCTACCCTAAACTCTACACCTAACCCTAATGCTAACCCTAACCCTAACCCTACCCCTAACCGTAACCCGAACCCTAACCCTAACCCTACCCCTAACGATAACCCGAACCATAACCCTAACCCTACCCCTAACCCTAACCCTAACCTTACACCTAATGCTAACCCTAACCCTAACCCTAACCTTAACCCTACCCCTAAACCTAACATGAACCCTAAACTTCCCCTAACCCTAATCCTAACCCTAACCCTAACCCTACCCCTAACCCTAAACCGAAACCTAACCCTACCCCAACGCCTAACCCTAACCCTAACAATAACCCTAACCTTAACCCTACACCTAACCGTACTCATAACCCTAACCCTAACCCTACCCCTACCCCTAACACTAACCCTAACCCTAACCCTACCCCGAATGCTAAACTTAACCCTAACCTAACCGTACCCCTACCCCTAACCCTAACACTAAATCTACCCCTAGCCCTAAACCTAACCCTACCCCTAACCCTAACCCTACCCCTAACGCTAAACCTAACCCTAATCTTAACCCTACCCCTACCCCTATACCTAACCCTAACCCTAACCCCTAACCCCAACCCTAACCCTACCCCTATCCCTAACCCTAACCCTACCCCTAACCATAACCCTAACCCTAACCTGCCCCTAAAGCTAAACCTACCCCTAACCTTAACGCTAACCCTAACCCTAACCCTACTCCTATCCCTAAACCTAACCCTAACCCTAATATTAACCCTACCCCTAAACCTACCCTTAACCCTAACCCTAACCCTACACGAACCCCTACACCTAAGCCTAACACTAACCCTAACCCTAACCCTAACCCTAACCATAACCCTAACCCTACCCCTACGCCTACCCCTAACCCTAACCCTACCCCTAACCCTAACCCTAACTGTAACCTTACCCTAGCCCTAGCCCTACCCCTAACCCTAACCCTACCCCTACCACTACCCCTAACCCTAACCCTAACCTAACCATAGCCCTAGCCCTCACCCTAAACCTAACCCTCAACCTAGCCTAGCCCTAACCCTAACCCTAACACTAACCCTAACCCTAGCCCTAGCCCTAAGCCTACCCTAACCCAGCCCTACCCCTAACCCTAACCCTAACCCAACCCTACCCTTAACCCTAACCCTAACCCTATCCCTAACCCTACCCCTAACCCTGAAACTAACCCTAACCTTACCCCTAACCCTAACCCGAACCCTAAACCTAACCCTACCTCTAGCGCTATCCCTAACCCTGACCCTAAACCTACCCCTCAGGCTAACCCTAACCCTAACCCTAAATATAACCCTAACACTACTCCTAACCCTAAACCTAACCCTTTCCCTAACCCTAACCCTAACCGTAACCTAACCCTAACCCTAACCCTACCCCTACACCTACCCCTAAACCTACCCCTAACCCTAAACCGAACCCTAACCCTAACCCTAATCCTAACCCTAAACCTAACCGTAACACTACCCCTACCACTACCCCTAACCCTAAACCTCCCCCTACACCTATCCCTAACCTTAACCCTACCCATAAACCTACCCCTACCGCTAACCCTACCCCTAACCTAACCCTAACCCTAACCCTAACCCTACCCCTAATCGTAACCCTAACCCTAATCATAACGCTACCGCTAACGCTAACCCTAACCCTAACCCTACACCTAACCATACACCTAAACCTAACCCTAACCCTAACCCTAAACCTACACCTAACGCTAATCCTAAACCTAACCCTAAACATAACCCTAATCCTACCCCTAACGCTAACCCTAAACATAACCCTTCCCCTAACCCTAACCCAAACCCTAATCCTAAACCTAACCCTAACCCAAACCCTATCCCTACGGCTACCCCTAACCATAACCCTAACCCTACCCCTAACCCTAACCCTAACCCCATAAACCTAATCCTATCCCTAAAACAAACCCCTAACCCTAACCCTAACCTTAACCCTAAACCTAACCCTAACCCAAACCCTACCCTATTGCTAACCCTAATCCTTACCCTAACCCTAGCCCTATTCCTAACCCTACCCCTAAACCTAACCCTAACCCTAACCCTACCCCTAACCCTAACTCTAACCCTAAACCTACCCCTAAACCTAACCCTAAACCGAAACCGAAACCTAACCCTAACCCTAACCCTAACCCTAACCCAAACCTACACCTAGCCCTAACCCTAAGCCTAACCCAAACGCTACCCCTACCCCTACCCCTCCCCCTAACCTTAGAGATAACCCTACACCTAACCCTAACACTAACACTAACCCTAACCCTACCCCTAACCGTAACCCGAACACTAACCCTAACGATAACCCTAACCCTGACTCTAACCCTAACAGTTCATCTACTCTTAAACCTAACTCTAACCCTAACTCTAACCCTAACCCTATAACCCTAACCCTACCTGAACCCTAAACCTAACCTTACAGATACCCCTAACCCTACACCTACCCCTAACCCTACCCCTACCCCTAACCCTAAACCAAACCCTACCCCTACCTCTAACCCTAATCCTAACACTAAAGTTAATCTGCCCCTAACCCTACCACTAACCCTAATCCTAACCCTAACCCTACCCCTACGCCTTACCCTAACCCTAACCCTAACCCTAAAACCCTAACCCTACCCATAGCGCTTAACCTAACCCTAACCCTAACCCTAACCCTACCCCTAACCCAAAACCTAACCCTAACCCTACCCCAACCACTAACCCTAACCCTAACCCTACCTTAAACCTAACCCTAAACCTAACCTTACCCTAAACCTAACCCTAACCCTAAACCTAAACCTAACCCTACCCGTAACTCTAACCCTAACCTTAAACCCAACCATAACCCTAACCCTACCCCTAACCCAAACCCTAACCCTAACCCTACCCCTACCGCTAACCCTAACCCTAACCCTAACCCTACCCTTAAACCTAACCCTAACCCTAACCTTAACCCTATCCCTGACCCTACCCCTTACCCTAACCCTAACCCTAACCCTACCCCTAACACTACCCCTAACTCTAACCCTAACCCTAAGCCTAACCCTAACCCTAACCCAAACCCTACCCCTAACCCTACCCCTACCCCGAACCCTAACCCTAAACCTACCCATAACCCTAACCCTAACATAACCCTACCCCTCACCCTAACCCTAACCAAAATGCTACCCCTACCCCTAACCCTCAACCTTACCATAAAGTTAAACCTACACCTAACCCTAATGCTATCCCTAACCCTAACCCTACCCCTAACCGTAACCCAAACCCTAACCCTAACCCTACCCCTAACGATAATCCTAACCCTAACCTTAACCCTAATCCTAACCCTAAGCCTAACCCTAACCTTACCCCTAACCCTAAACCTAACCCTAAACTTCCCCTAACCCTAACCCTAACCCTACCCCTAAAACTAACCCTAACCCTAACCCATAAACCTAACCCTAACCTAAACCAAACCCCTAACCCTAACCCTAAACCTAACCCTAACCTTCCCCTAACCCTAACCCTAACCCTACCCCTAAAACTAACCCTAACCCTAACCCCATAAACCTAACCCTAACCCTAAACCAAAACCCTAACCCTAACCCTATACCTAACCCTAACCCAAACCCTACCCTACCGCTAACCCTAATCCTTAACATAACCCTAGCTCTAACCCTAACCCTACCCCTAAACCTAACCCTAACTCTAACCCTACCCCCTAACCCTAACTCTAACCCTAACCCTAACCTTACCCCTAACCCTAACTGAAACCCTAACCCTAACCCTACCCCTAACCCTAACCCTAACCCTAAACCGAAACCTAACCCTATCCCTATACCTAACCCTAACCCTAACCCTAAACCAAACCCTACCCCTACCCCTAACCCTAACCCTAATCCTAACCTTAACCCTACCTCTGACCCTACCCCTACCCCTAACCTGAACCCTAAACCTAACCCTACCCCAACACTACCCCTACCCCTAACCCTAACCCTAAACCCGACCTACCCCTAACCCTAACCCTAACGCAAACGCTACCCCTACCCCTACCCCTCACCCTAACCCTAAAGCTAACCCTACACCTAACCCTAACCCTAACACTAACCCTAACCCTACCCTTACCCGTAACCCGAACACTAACCCTAACGATAACCCTAAACCTAACTCTAAAACTAAGAGTACACCTAATCCTAAACCTAACTCTAACACTAACTCTAACCCTAACCCTAACCCTAAACCTAACCCTAACCCTAACCCGAACCCTAGGCCTAGCCCTGACTCTACCCCTACCTCTACCCCTACCCCTACCCTAACCCTACCCCTAACCCTAACCCTAACCCTAACCTGAACCCTAGCCCTAGCCCCAACTCTACCCCTACCAGTACCCCTAACCCTAACACTAACCCTTATCCTAACACTACCCCTAACCCTACCCCTAAACCTACCCCTAACCCTAAACCTAACCCTACCCGTAACCCTAACCCTAAACCTAACACTAACCCTAAAACAAACCCTAACCCTACCCCTAACCCCAACCCTAATCCTAACCTTAACCCTACATCTGACCCTACCCGTAAAACTAACCCTAACCCTAAACCTAACCCTACCCCTAACACTACCCCTAACCCTAACCCTAACCCTACACCTAACCCTAACCCTAAACCATACCCTACGCTTAACCCTAACCCTAACCCTAACCCTAAACCTAACCCTAAACAAAACCCTAACCCTAACACTAAACCTAACCCTACCCTAACCGTAACCCGAACCCTAACCCTAACCCTACACCTAAAGATAACCCTAACCCTAACCCTAACCCTAACCCTACCCGTACACATAACTCTAACCCTAAATATAACCATAACCCTATAATGCTAACCATAACCCTAACACTAACCCTAACCCGAAACCTAGCCCTAGCCCTAACCCTAACTCTAACCTTAACCCTACCCATAACCCTAACCCTAACCCTACCCCTAACCCTACCCCCTAACCATAACCCTAAACCGAAACCTAACCCTAACCCTACTCCTAACCCTAACACTAATCCTAACCCTAACCCTAAATCAAACCCTATCCCTACCCCTAACACTAAACCTAACCCTAAACTTAACCTACTCCAACCCTTCCACTAACCCTAACCCTAACCCTAACCCTACCCCTACGCCTTACCCTAACCCTAACCCTAACCCTAACAACCTAACCCTACCCCTACCGCTAAACCTAACCATAAA
>NW_028327309.1:0-49744 GCF_031878675.1 Megascapheus bottae | reverse complement strand
GGTTAGGGTTAGGGTTAGCATTATGGGTTGGCTTAGGGTTAGGGTTAGGGTTACGGTTAGGGTTAGGGTTAGGGTTAGGGGTAGGGTTAGGTTTAGGCTTAGGGTTAGGGTTAGGGTTGTCTTTATGGGTAGGTTTAGGGTTAGGGTTTGCGTTAGGGGTAGGGTTATGGTTAGGGTTAGGGGTAGGGTTAGGTTTAAGGTTAGGTTAGGGTTAGGTTTAGGGTTAAGGTTTTAGGGTTAGGGTTAGGGTTAGGGTTAGGGGTAGGGGTTGGATTAGGGTTAGGGCTAGGATTAGGGTTAGGGTTAGGGTTAGGGTTAGGGTTAGCATTAGGGGTATGGTTAGGGTTATGCTTAGGGTTAAGTCTAGGTCTAGGGTTAGGTTTAGGTTTAGGGTTAGGGTAGGCTAGGTTTAGGGTTAGGCTTAGGGTTAGGGCTAGGTCTAGGTTTAGGGTTAGGGTTAGGGGTAGGGGTAAGGGTAGGTTTAGGGTTAGGGTTAGGGCAAGGACTAGGGTTAGGGTTAGGGTTAGGGGTTAGGGGTAGGGGTAGGTGTAGGGTTAGGGCTAGAGCTAGGGTTAGGGTTAGGGGTAGGGGTAGGGGTAGGGGTAGGATTAGGTTTAGGGGTAGTGTTTCGGGTAGGGTTAGGGTAAGGGTTAAGGGTAGGTTTAGGGGTAGGTTTAGGGTTAGGGTTAGGGTTTGGGGTAGGGGTAGGGGTATGGTTAGGGTTAGGGTTAGGGTTAGGGTTAGCGTTAGGGTTAGGGGTAGGGGTAGGGGTAGGGGTAGGAGTAGGGTTAGTTTTAGGGTTAGCATTAGGGTTAGGGTTAGGGTTAGGGCTTGGGGTAGGGGTAGGGGTTCGGGTAGGTTTAGGGTTAGGGTTAGGTTACGGTTAGGGGTAGGGGTAGGGGTTCGGTAGGGTTAGGGTTAGGGTTAGGGGTAGGGTTAGGGTTAGGGTTAGGGTCAGCGTTAGGGTTAGGAGTAGGTGTGTGCATAGGGTTAGTGTTAGGGGTATGGTTAGGGCTAGTGTTAGGGGTAGGGTTAGGGTTAGGGGTAGGATTAGGGTTAGGGTTAGTGTTAGGGGTAGGGTTAGGGTTAGGGATAGGGTTACGGTTAGGGGTAGGGGTAGGGTTAGTATTAGGGTTAGGGTTAGGGGTAGGGTTAGGGTCACAGTTAGGGGTAGGGATAAGATTAGGGGTAGGGTTAGGGTTAGGGTTAGGGTTAGGGTTAGGGGAAGGGTTAGCGTTAGGGTTAGGTTTAGGGTTAGGGGTAGGGGTAGGGTTAGGGTTATGTTTAGAGCTAGGGTTAGGTTTAGGGTTAGCCTTAGGGGTGGGTTAGGGTCAGGGTTAGGGTTAGCGCTAGCGGTAGGGGTATGGTTAGGGTTAGGGTTAGGGTTAGCGTTAGAGTTAGGGTAGGGGTTGGGTTAGTGTTAGGGTTAGTTTTAGTGTTAGTGTTAGTGTTAGGGTTAGGGTTAGGGTTACGGTTAGGGATAGGTTTCGGGTTAGGGTTAGGGTTAAGGGTAGGGTTAGTTATAGGTGTAGGTTTAGGGGTAGGGTTAGGGTTAGGGTTTTGGGTAGGGGTAGGGTTAGGGTTAGGATTAGGCGTAGGGGTACAGTTAGGGTCAGGGTTAGGATTAGGGTTAGGGTTAGGGTATGGTTTGGGTTACGGTTAGGATTAGGGTTACGGTTAGGAGGAGGGTTAGGGTTAGGCTTAGGGTTAGGGTTAGTGGTAGGGGTAGGGTTAGGGGTAGGGTTTGGGTTAGGGTTAGGGTTAGGGGTAGGGGTACGTGTACGGTTAGGGTTAGGGTTAGGATTTGGTTTAGGGTTAGGGTTAGGATTAGGATTACAGTTAGGTGTAGGGTTAGGGTTAGGCTTAGGGTTAGTGGTAGGTGTAGGATTAGGGGTAGGGTTAGGGTTAGGGGTAGGGGTAGGGGTAGGTGTAGGATTGGGGTTAGGGTTTTAGGGTTAGGGTTGGGTTAGGGTTAGGGTAAGGCATAGGCGTAGGGTTAGGGTTAGGGTTAGGGGTAGGGTTGGTGTAGGGTTAAGTTTAGGGTTAGGGTTAGGGGTAGGGGTAGGGGTAGGGTTTGGTTTAGGGTTAGGATTAGGGTTAAGGGTAGGGTTAGGAGTAGGGGTAGGGTTAGGGTTAGGGTTATGGGTAGGGTTATGGTTAGGGTTAGGGTTAGGGTTAGAGTTAGGGGTAGGGTTAGGTTTAGGGTTAGGTTTACGGTTAGGGGTAGGGTTTGGGTTAGGGGTAAGGGTAGGGTTAGGGTTAGGGTTAGGGTTACGGTTAGGTGTAGGGTTAGGGTTAGGGTTAGGGTTAGGGGTAGGGGTAGGGGTAGGTGTAAGGGTAGGTGTAGGGTTTGGTTTAGGGTTAGGTTTAGAGTTAGAGTTAGGGTTAGGTTTAGGGGTAGGGTTAGGGTTAGGGTTACGGGTAGGGTTAGGTTTAGGTTTAGGGGTAGGGTTAGGGGAAGGGTTAGGGTTAGGGTTAGGGTTAGGGGTAGGGTAAGGGTTTGGGTTAGGGTATGGAGTAGGTGTAGGGGTTGAGTTAAGGCTAGGGCTAGGGTTCGGGTTCGGGTTAGGGTTAGGGTTAGGGTTAGGGTTATAGCGTTAGGGTTAGGGTTAGAGTTAGGGTTAGAGTTAGGTTTAGGGGTAGGGTTAGGGTTAGTGTTAGGGATAGGGTTAGGGTTAGGGTTAGGGTTAGGGTTATCGTTAGGGGTAGGTTTAGGGTTAGGGTTCGGGTTAGGGTTAGGGATAGGGTTAGGGTTAGCATTAGGGTTAGGTGTAGGGTTAGGTTTATGGTAATGGTGAGGGGTAGGGGTACGGGTAGCGTTTGGGTTAGGGTTAGGTCGAGGGGTAGGGTTATGTTAGGGTTAGGGTTATGGGTAGGATTAGGGTTAGGGTTAGTGGTAGTGGTAGGGGTTGGGTTAGGGTTAGGGTTTGGGTTAGGGTTTGGGTTAGGGGTAGGGTTAGGGTTAGAGTTAGGGGTAGTGGTAGTGTTAGGGGTAGGGTTATGGTTAGGGTTAGGGTAAGGGGCAGGGGCAGGGGTAGGGTTAAGGTTAGGTTTAGGGTTAGAGTTAAGGTTAGGGGTAGGGGTAGGGTTAGGGTTAGGTTTTGGGGTTGGGGTTGGGTTAGGGTTAGGGGTAAGATTAGGGTTAGAATTAGGTTTAGGGGTAGTGTTAGGGTTGGGTTTAGGGTTAGGGTTTGCGGTAGGGGTAGCGGTAGGGTTAGGGTTAGGGTTAGGGTTAGGGGTAGGGTTAGGGTTAGGGTTTGGTTTAGGGTTAGGGTTAGGGTTAGTGTTAAGGTTATAGGGTTAGGGTTAGAGTTAGGGTTAGAGTTAGGTTTAGGGGTAGGGGTAGGGTTGGCGTTAGGGTTAGGGTTAGGGTTATAGGGTTAGGGTTAGAGTTAGGTTTAGGGGTAGGGGTAGGGTTAGGGTTAGGGTTAGGATTATGGGTAAGGTTAGGTTTAAGGTTAAGGTTTGGGTTAGGGTTAGGTTTAGGGTTAGGGTTAGGGTTAGGGTTAGGGTTAGGGTTACGGGTAGGGTTAGGTTTAGGTTTAGGGGTAGGGTTAGGGGAAGGGTTAGGGTTAGGGTTAGGGTTAGGGGTAGGGTAAGGGTTTGGGTTAGGGTATGGAGTAGGTGTAGGGGTTGAGTTAAGGCTAGGGCTAGGGTTCGGGTTCGGGTTAGGGTTAGGGTTAGGGTTAGGGTTATAGCGTTAGGGTTAGGGTTAGAGTTAGGGTTAGAGTTAGGTTTAGGGGTAGGGTTAGGGTTAGTGTTAGGGATAGGGTTAGGGTTAGGGTTAGGGTTAGGGTTATCGTTAGGGGTAGGTTTAGGGTTAGGGTTCGGGTTATGGTTAGGGATAGGGTTAGGGTTAGCATTAGGGTTAGGTGTAGGGTTAGGTTTATGGTAATGGTGAGGGGTAGGGGTACGGGTAGCGTTTGGGTTAGGGTTAGGTCGAGGGGTAGGGTTATGTTAGGGTTAGGGTTATGGGTAGGATTAGGGTTAGGGTTAGTGGTAGTGGTAGGGGTTGGGTTAGGGTTAGGGTTTGGGTTAGGGTTTGGGTTAGGGGTAGGTTAGGGTTAGAGTTAGGGGTAGTGGTAGTGTTAGGGGTAGGGTTATGGTTAGGGTTAGGGTAAGGGGCAGGGGCAGGGGTAGGGTTAAGGTTAGGTTTAGGGTTAGAGTTAAGGTTAGGGGTAGGGGTAGGGTTAGGGTTAGGTTTTGGGTTGGGGTTGGGTTAGGGTTAGGGGTAAGATTAGGGTTAGAATTAGGTTTAGGGGTAGTGTTAGGGTTGGGTTTAGGGTTAGGGTTTGCGGTAGGGGTAGCGGTAGGGTTAGGGTTAGGGTTAGGGTTAGGGGTAGGGTTAGGGTTAGGGTTTGGTTTAGGGTTAGGGTTAGGGTTAGTGTTAAGGTTATAGGGTTAGGGTTAGAGTTAGGGTTAGAGTTAGGTTTAGGGGTAGGGGTAGGGTTGGCGTTAGGGTTAGGGTTAGGGTTATAGGGTTAGGGTTAGAGTTAGGTTTAGGGGTAGGGGTAGGGTTAGGGTTAGGGTTAGGATTATGGGTAAGGTTAGGTTTAAGGTTAAGGTTTGGGTTAGGGTTAGGTTTAGGGTTAGGGTTCGGGCTAGGGTTCGGGTTAGGGTTAGGGTTAGGGTTATATGGTTAGGGTTAGAGTTGGGGTTAGAATTAGGTTTAGGGGTAGGGGTAGGGGTAGGGTTAGGGTTAGGTTTAGGGCTTTAGGGTTAGGGTTAGATTTAGGCTTAGAGTTAGGTTTTGGAGTAGGGATAAGATTAGGGATAGATTTAGGGTTAGGGTTTTCGTTGGGGTAGGGTTAGGGTTAGGGTTCGGTTTACGGTTAGGGGTAGGGTTAGGGTTAGTGTTAGGGTTAGGGTTAGGTGTAGGGTTAGCTTTAGGGTTAGGGTGAGGGGTAGGGGTAGGGGTAGCATTTGGGTTAGGGTTACGGTTAGGGGTAGAGTTAGGGTTTGGGTTAGGTTTAGGGGTCGAGTTGGGGTTGGGTTAGGGTTAGGGGTATGGTTAGGTGTAGGGTCAGAGGTAGGGGTAAGGTTAGGATTAGGGCTAGGTTTAGGGATAGGGGTAGGGTTTGGTTTAGGGTTAGGGTAGAGTTAGGGTTAGGTTTAGGTTAGGTTAGGTTAGGGTTAGGGTTAGGTTAGGGTTAGGGTAGAGTTAGGTTAGGGTAGGGTGGTTTTGGTTAGGTTTAGGTTTAGGGGTAGGGTTAGGGTTAGTGCTAGGGTTAGGGTAAGGTATAGGGTTAGCGGTAGGGTAGGGTTTGGGTTAGGGATAGGGTTAGGGTTATGTTTAGGGTTATGGTTAGGGTTTCGGTTAGCGTTAGGTGTAGATTTAGGTCAGGGTAAGGGTCAGTGTTAGGGGTAGAGTTAGGATTAGGGTTAGGGTTAGGGTTAGGGTAAGGTTAGGGTTAGGTTAGGGTTAGGGTTAGGAGAGGGGTATGGTTAGGGTTAGGGTTACAGTTAGGGTTAGCGTTAGGGTTACAGATAGGGGTAGGGTTAGGGTTAGGGTTAGCATTAGGGTTAGGTGTAGGGTTAGGTGTAGGGTTAGGGTTAGGTTTAGCGTTAGGGGTAGGGTTATGATTTGGGCTAGGGTTATGATTAGGGGTAGGTTTAGGGGTAGGAGTAGGCGTAGGGGTAGGTTTACGGGTAGGGTTAGGGTAAGGGGTAGGGGTAGGGGTAGGGTTAGGCTTAGGTGTAGTTTTAGGGATAGGAGTACGATTAGGTTTAGGGTTAGGCTTAGGGTTAGGGTTAAGTTTAGGTTTAGGGGTAGGGGTAGGGGTAGGGTTAGGGTTAGGGTTAGGGTTAGTGTTAGTTACGGTTAGGGTTAGCGTTAGGGTTAGGGTTAGGAGAAGGGTTAGGGTTAGGGTTAGGCTTAGGGGTAGGGTTAGGGTTATGTTTAGGTTTAGGGTTAGGGTTAGGGTTAGCCTGAGTGGTAGGTTTAATTTCAGGGTTAGGGATAGCGCTAGGGGTAGGGTTAGGGTTAGGGTTCGGGTTAGGGTTAGGGGTAAGGTTAGGGTTAGGGGTAGGGGTAGGGGTAGGGTAGGGATAGTGTAAGGGTTAGGGTTAGGGGTAGGGTTAGGGTTAAGGTTAGGGTTAGGGTTAGGGTTAGGAATAGGGTCAGGGTTAGGGTTAGGGCTAGGGCTAGGGTTAGGATTATGGTTAGGGTTAGGGTTAGGGGTAGGGTTAGGGTTAGGGGTAGGTGTAGGGGTAGGGTTATGGTGATGGTTAGGGTTAGGGTTAGCGTTAGGGTAAGGGGTAGGGGTTCGGGTAGCGTTAGGGTTAGGGATAGGGTTAGGGTTAGGGGAGTGGTAGGTTTAGGGTTAGGGTTACGGTTAGGGTTAGGGGTCGTGTTAGGTTTAGGGTTAGGGGTAGGTTTAGAGTTAGGGTTAGGGGTAGGGGTACGGTTAGGGTTAGGGTTAGGGTTAGCGTTAGGGTTAGGGTTAGGGTTAGCGTTAGGGTTAGGTTTAGGGTTAGGGTTATGGTTACGGTCAGGGGTAGGGTTAGGGTCAGGTTAGGGTTAGGGGTAGGGTTAGCGTTAGTGGTAGGTTTGGGGTTAGGGTTAGGGTTACGGTTAGGTGTAGAGTTAGGGTTAGGGTTAGAAATAGGGTTAAGTTTAGGTTTAGGGTTAGGCTTAGCGTTACGGTTAGGGTTAGGGTTAGGTGTAGGGGTAGGATTAGGGTTATTGTTAGGGTTACGGTTAAGGGTCTGGTTAGGTTTAGTGGTAGAGTTAGGGTTATGGTTAGGGTTATGGTTAGTGTTAGCGTTAGGGGTAGGTTTAGGGTTAGGGTTAGCATTAGGGGTAGGGTTAGGGTTAGTGTTAAGGTTAGGGTTAGTGGTAGGGTTAGGCTTAGGTTTAGAGTTAGTGTTATGGTTAGGGTAAGGTTAGGGGTAAGGTTAGGGTTAGTTTTAGGGTTAGGATTAGGAGTAGGGGTAGGGTTAGGGTTAGTGTCAAGGTTAGCGTTAGGGGTAGGGTTATGGTTAGGGTTAGGGTTACGGTTAGGGTAATGGTTGGGTTAGGGTTAGGGTTAGGAATAGGGTTAAGGGTAGGATTAGGGGTAGGGGTAGATTTAGGGGTAGGGTTAAGGTTAGGTTTAGGGGTAGGGGTAGGGGTAGGGTAAGGGGTAGGGGTAGGGTTACAGTTAGGGTTAGGGTTAGGATTAAGTTTAGGGTTAGGGTTAGGGTTAGGGTAGGGTTAGGGTTAGGGTTAGAGTTAGGGTTAGGGTTAGTGGCAGTGGTAGGGTTAGGGGTAGGGTTTGGGTTAGGATTAGGGGTAGGGGTAGGGGTAGGGGTATGGTTAGGTTAGGGTTAGGATTTGGGTTAGGGTTAGGTTTAGGGTTAGGGTTAGGGGTATAGTTAGGGTTAGAGTTAGGGTTAGGGTTAGTGGTAGGTGTAGGGTTAGGGGTAGGTGTAGAGTTAGGTTTAGGGTTATGGTTAGGGGTAGGGGTAGGGGTAGGGTTGAGGTTAGGGTTTTAGGGTTAGGGTTAGGGTAAGTCGTAGGGGTAGGGTTAGGGTTAGGTTTAGGGGTAGGTGTAGGGTTAGGGGTAGGGTGAAATTTAGGATTAGGTTTAGGGGTAGGGGTAGGGTTTGGTTTAGGCTTAAGGTTAGGTGTAGGGTTAAGTTTAGGGTTAGGTTTAGGGGTAGGGGTAAGGATAGGTTTTGGGTTAGGGTTATAGTTAGGGGTACGGTTAGGGTTAGGGTTAATGTTAGGGGAAGTGTTAGGGGTAGGGTTAGCGTTAGGGTTAGGGTAAGGGGTAGGGTCAGGGGTAGGGTTAAGGTTAGGGTTAGGGTTAGGGGTAGGGGTAGGGTTTGGTTTAGGGTTAGGGTTAGGGTTAGGGTTAGGGTTAGGCGTTGGGGTAGGGTAAGGTTTCGGTTCAGGGTTAGGGTTAGGGGTAGGGTTAGGGTTAGGTTTAGGGTTAGGGGAAGGTTAGGGTTAGGGTTAGGGTTAGGGGTAGGGTTAGAGTTAGGCTTAGGGTTGGGCTTAGCGGTAGGGGTAGGGTTAGGGTTAGGGTTAGGGGTAGGGTTAGGGTTAGGGTTATCGTTAGGGGTAGGGTTAGGGTTAGGGTTCGAGTTACGGTTAGGGGTAGGGTTAGGGTTAGGGTTAGCATTAGGGTTAGGTGTAGCGTTAGCTTTATGGTAAGGGTGAGGGTTAGGGGTAGGGGTAGCCTTTTGGTTAGGGTTAGGGTGAGGGGGAGGGTTATGTTAGGGTTAGAGTTATGGGTAGGTTTAGGGTTAGGGTTAGGGGTAGGGGTAGGGTTAGGGGTAGGGTTTGGGTTAGGGTTAGGGTTAGGGTTAGGGGTAGTGTTAGGGGTAGAGTTAGGGATAGAGTTAGGTAAGGGGTAGGGTCTGGGGTAGGTTTAAGGTTAGGGTTAGGGTTAGCGTTAGCGTTAGGGTTAGGGTTAAGGGTTAGGGTAGGGTTTGGTTTAGGGTTAGGGTTAGGGTTAGGGGTAGGGTTAGGGGTTGGGTAGGGTTAGGTTTCGGTTTAGGGTTAGTGTTACGGGGAGGGTTAGGGTTAGGGTTAGAGTAAGGGGTTGGGGTAGGGTTTGGTTTAGGGTTAGGGTTAGGGTTAGCGTTAGGGGTTGGGTAGGGTTAGGTTTCAGTTTAGGGTTAGTGTTACGGGGAGGGTTAGTGTTAGGGTTAGGGTTAGAGTAAGGGTTAGGGTTAGGGTTAGGGGTAAGGTTAGGGTTAGGGTTAGGTTTAGGGGTAGGGGTAGTGTTAGGGTTAGGGTTAGCGTTAGGGGTAGGGTTAGGGTTAGGTTTTGGGTTAGGGGTAGGTTTAGGGTTAGGGTTAGGGTTAGGGTTAGCGGTATGTGTAGGGTTAGGGTTTTAGGGTTAGGGTTAGGGTTAGGGTAAGGCGTAGGGGTAGGGTTAGGGTTAGGGTTAGGTTTAGTGGTAGGGTTAGGGGTAGGTTAAGTTTAGAGTTAGGATTAGGGTTAGGGGTAAGGGTAGGGTTTGGTTTAGGGTTAGGGTTAGGGTTAGTGTTAGGGTGAGGAGTAGGGGTATGGTTATGTTTCGGTTTAGGGTTAGGGTTAGGGGTAGGGTTAGAGGTAGGGTTAGGGTTAGGGGTATGGGTAAGTTTAGGTTTAGGGTTAAGTTTAGGGTTAGGGTTAGGGTTAGGTTAAGGGCTAGGGTTCGGTTAGGGTTAGGGTTAGGGTTACGGTTATAGGGTTAGGGTGAGAGTTACGGTTAGAGTTAGGTTTAGAGGTAGGGTTAGGGTTAGGGTTAGGGTTAGAGTTAGGGTTATCGTTAGGGGAAGGGTTAGGGTTAGGGTTCGGCTGACGGTTAGGGTAGGGTTAGGTTTATTGTTAGGGTTAGGGTTAGGCGTAGGGTATGGGTTAGGGTTAGGGGTAGGGGTAGGGTTAGGGTTAGGGTTAGGGTTAGGGGTAGTGTTAGGGGTAGGGTTAGTTTTATGGTTAGGGTTAGGGTTACGGGTAGGGTCAGACGTAGGATTAAGGTTAGCAGTAGGGTTAGGGTTAGGGGTAGAGGTAGGGTTTGGTTTAGGGTTAGGGTTAGGGTTAGGGTTAGTGATAGGTGTAGGGGTAGGGTTAGGGTTAGGGTTACGGGTAGGGTTAGGTTTAGGGTTAGGGGGAGGGTTAGGGGTAGGGTTAGGGGTAGGGTTAGGGGTAGTGGTAAAATAAGGGTTAGTGTTAGGGTTAGGGGTAGGGGTAGGGGTAGAGTTAGGGCTAGGTCTAGGGTTCGGGTTAGGGTTAGGGTTAGAGTCAGGGTTAGGGTTATCGTTAGGGTTAGGTTTCGGGTTACGGTTAGGGGTAGGGTTAGGGTTAGTGTTAGGGTTAGGGTTAGGTGTAGGATTCGCTTTAGGGTTAGGGTGAGGGGTAGGGTTAGGGGTAGCGTTTGGGTTAGGGTTAGGGTTAGGGGTAGGTTTGGGTTAGGGTTATGGTTAGGGTTAGGTGTAGTGTTGGGGTAGGGTTAGGGTTAGGGGTAGTGGTAGGGGTAGGGTAGGGTCAGAGGTAGAGTTAAGGTTAGGATTATGGTTAGGGTTAGGGGTATGGGTAGGGTTTGGTTTAGGCTTAGGGTTAGGGTTAGGGTTAGGGTTAGGTGTAGGGGTAGGGTTAGGTTTCGGTTTAGGGTTAGGGTCAGGGGTAGGTTTAGGGTTAGGGTTAGAGTTAGGCTTAGGGGTAAGGTTAGGGTTAGGGTTAGAGTTAGGATTAGGGGTAGGGTTAGGGTTAGGGTTAGGTTTAGGGGAAGGGTTAGGGTTAGGGATAGGGTTAGGGTAAGGATTAGGGTTAGCAGTAGGGTAGGGTTTGGGTTAGGGTTTGTTTTAGGGTTAGGGTTAGGGTTAGGGTTAGGGTTAGGGGTTTGGTTTAGGGTTAGGGTTAGGTTTATGGGGTTAGGGTTAGGGGTAGGGTTAGGGTTAGGGTTAGGGGTAGCCGTAGGGATAGGGTTTGAGTTAGGGTTAGTTTTAGGGTTAGGGTTATGGTTAGGGTTAGGGGAAGGGTTATGATTAGGGTTAGGGTTAGGGTTAGGGGTACGGTTAGGGTTATGTTTAGGGTTAGGTTTAGGGTTAGCGTTAGGTGTAGGTTTGGGGTTAGGGTTAGGGTTAGGGTTAGGTGTATGGTTAGGTGTAGGGTTAGGGTTAGGGTTAGGGTTAGGGGTAGCGTTATGATTAGGGTTAGGGTTACGATTAGGGGTAGGGTTAGGGGTAGGGGTAGGGGTAGGTTAGGGGTAGGGTTAGCGGTAGGGGTAGGTTTAGGGGTAGGGTTAGGGTTAGGGGTAGGGGTAGTGGTTAGGGTAGTGGTACGGTTAGGTTTAGGGTTAGGATTAGGGTTAGGGTTAGGTTTAGGTTTAGGATTAGGGGTAGTGGTAGGGCTAGGGGTAGGGTTAGGTTTAGGGTTAGGTTACGGTTAGGGTTAGGGTTAGGGTTAGGGTTAGGGTTAGGCGAAGGCTTAGGTTTAGGGTTAGGGGGAGAGTTAGGGTTATGTTTTGGGTTAGGGTGAGGGTTAGGATTAGCCTGAGGGGTAGGTTTAGCGTCAGGGTTAGGGTTAGCGCTAGGGGTAGAGTTAGGGTTAGGGTTCGGGTTAAGTTTAGGGTTAGGGGTAGGGTTAGGGGTAGGGTTAGGGGTAGGGTTAGTGGTAGGGTTAGGGTTACGGTTAGGGTTAGGGGTAGGGGTAGGGTTAGTGTTAGGGTTAGGGTTATTGTTAGGGTTATGGTTAGGGTTCACGTTAGGTGTAAGTTTAGGTTTAGGGTTAGCGTTAGTGGTAGGATTAGGGTTAGTGTTAAGGTTAGGGTTAGTAGTAGGGTTAGGGTTAGGTTTAGAGTTAGTGTTATGGTTAGGGGTAGGGTTAGGGGTAAGGTTAGGGTTAGGGTTAGGGGTAGGGGTAGGGTTAGGGTTAGTGTCAGGGTTAGAGTTAGAGGTAGGGTTAGGGTTAGGTTTAGGGTTACGGTTAGGGTTAGGGTTAGGGTTAGGTTAGGGTTAAGGGTAGGGTTAGGGGTAGTGGTAGGTTTAGGGGTAGGGTTAGTGTTGGGGTTAGGAGTAGGGGTAGAGTTAGGGTTAGGGTAAGGGGTAGGGCTAGGGGTACAGTGAGGGTTTTGTTAGGATTAGGGTTATGTTTAGGGTTAGGGTTAGGGTTAGCGTTAGGGTTAGGGTTAGGGTTAGTGGTAGTGGTAGGGTAGGGGTAGGGTTTGGGTTAAGATTAGGGTTAGGGGTAGGGGTAGGGGTACGGTTAGGGTTAGGGTTAGGATTTGGGTTAGGGTTAGGGTTAGGGGTAGGGTTAGGGTTAGGGTTAGGGTTAGTTGTAGGTGTAGGGTTAGGGGTAGGGTTAGGCTTAGGTTTAGGGTTACGGTTAGGGGTAGGGGTAGGGGTAGGGTTGGGGTTAGGGTTTTAGGGTTAGGGTTAGGTTTAGGGTTAGGGTAAGGGATAGGGGTAGGGTTAGGGTTAGCGTTAGGGGTAGGGGTAGGGTTAGGGGTAGGGTGAAGTTTAGGGTTAGGGTTAGGAGTAGCGGTAGGTTTTGTTTAGGGTTAGGGTTAGGGTTAGGGTTAGGGTTAGTAGTAGGGGTAGGGTTAGGGTTAGGCTTATGAGTAAGGTTAGGTGTAGGGTTCAGGTTAGGGTTAGGGTTAGGGTTAGGTTTAGGTTTAGCGTTAAGGTTAGGGTTAGGGTTAGGAGTAGGGGTAGGGGTAGGGTTAGGCTTATGAGTAAGATTAGGTGTAGGGTTAGGGTTAGGGTTAGGGTTAGGGCTAGGTTTAGGTTTAGCGTTAGGGTTAGGGTTAGGAGTAGGGGTAGGGTTAGGGTTATGGTTATGAGTAAGGTTAGGTGTAGGGTTAAGGTTATGGTTAGGGTTAGGTTTAGGGTTAGGAGTAGGTGTAGGGGTAGGGTTAGGTTTCGGTTTAGGGTTAGGGTTAGGAGTAGGGTAAGGGTTAGGGTTAGGGTTAGGGTTATGGGTCAGGTTAGGTTTAGGGTTAAGGTTAGGGTTAGGGTTAGGGTTAGGGGAAGGGTTAGGTTTAGGGTTAGGGGTAGGGTTAGGGTTAGGGTTACCGGTAGGGTTAGGTTTAGGGTTAGGTGTAGGGTTAGGGGTAGGGTTAGCGGTAGGGTAAGGGTTAGGGGTAGGGTAAGGGTTAGGGTTAGGGTTAGGGGTTGGCGAAGGGGTAGAGTTAGGGCTAGGGCTAGGGTTCAGGTTAGGGTTAGGGTTAGGGTTAGGGTTAGGGTTATAGGGTTGGGGTTAGAGTTAGGGTTAGAGTTAGGTTTAGGAGTAGGTGTATTGTTAGGGTTAGAGTCAGGGTTAGGGTTATCGTTAGGGTTAGGGTTCAGGTTACGGTTAGGGGTAGGGTTAGGGTTAGTGTTAGGGTTAGGTGTAGGGTTAGCTTTAGGGTTAGGGTGAGGGGTAGGGGTAGGGGTAGCGTTTGGGTTAGGGTTAGGGTTAGGGGTAGAATTGGGTTAGGGTTAGGGTTAAGGTTAGAGGTAGTGTTGGGGTAGGGTTAGGGTTAGGGTTAGGGGTAGGGGTAGAGTCAGAGGTAGAGTTAAGGTTAGGATTATGGTTAGGGTTAGGGGTAGGGGTAGGGTTTGGTTTAGGGTTAGGGTTAGGGTTAGGATTAGGGTTAGGTGTAGGGGTAGGGTTAGGTTTCGGTTTAGGGTTAGGGTTAGCGGTAGGTTTAGGGTTAGGGTTAGAGTTAGGGGTAGGGGTAAGGTTAGGGTTAAGGTTAGAGTTAGGGTTAGGGGTAGGGTTAGGGTTAGGGTTAGGTTTAGGGGTAGGGTTAGGGTTAGGGGAGGGTTTAGGGTAAGGATTAGGGTTAGCAGTAGGGTAGGGTTTGGGTTAGGGTTAGGGTTAGGGTTAGGGTTTTGTTTTAGGGTTAGGGTTAGGTTTATGGGGTTAGGGTTAGGGTTAGGGGTAGGATTAGGGTGAGGCTTAGGGGTAGCCGTAGGGATAGGGTTTGGGTTAGGGTTAGGTTTAGGGTTAGGGTTAGGGTTAGGGTTAGGGTTAGGGGAAGGGTTATGTTTAGGGTTATGTTTAGGGTTAGCGTTAGGTGTAGGGTTAGGGTTAGGGTTAGGGTTAGGGGTACGGGTAGGGGTAGAGTTAGGGTTAGGGTTAGGGTTAGGTTACGGTTAGGGTTAGGGTTAGGGTTAGGGTTAGGCGAAGGGTTACGGTTAGGGTTAGGGGTAGGGTTAGGGTTATGTTTAGGGTTAGGGTTAGGGTTAGCCTGTGGGGTAGGTTTAGGGTCAGGGTTAGGGTTAGCGCTAGGGGTAGGTTTAGGTTTAGGGTTCGGGTTAGGGTTAGGGGTAAGGTTATGGTTAGGGTTAGGGTTAGGGTTATGGTTAGGGATAGGGTTAGTGTTAGGGTTAGGGGTAGGGTTCGGTTAGGGTTACGGTTAGGGGTAGGGCTAGGGTGAGGGTAGGGTTAGGGCTAGGGCTAGGGTTAGGGTTAGGGTTAGGGTTAGGGCTAGGGTTAATGTTAATGTTAGGGTTAGAGCTCGGCTAGGGTGAGCGTTAGGTTTTGGGTTAGGGCTAGGGCTAAGGTTAGGGTTAGGGTTAGGGTTAGGGGTAGTGGTAGGGGTAGGGTTAGGGTTAGGTTTAGGTCTAGGGCTAGGGTAGGGTTACGGTTAGGGTTAGGGTTAGGGGTAGGGTTAGGGTTAGTGGTAGGCGTAGGCATAGGGTTAGGGTTACGGTTAGGGTTAGGGTTAGTGTTAGGCTTAGGGTTAGGGATTCGGGTAGGGTTAGGGTTAGGGTTAAGGGTAGGTTTAGGGTAGGGTTAGTATTAGGGTTAGGGTTAGGGTTAGGGGTAGGGGTAGGGTTAGGGTTAGGGTTAGCTTTAGGGTTAGGGGTAGGGGTACGGGAAGGGTAGGGTTAGGGTTAATGTAGGTTTAGGGGTAGGGTTAGGGGTAGGGTTAGGGTTAGGGGTAGGGGTAAGGTTAGAGATAGCGGTAGGGGTAGGGTTAAGGTTAGGGTTAGGGTTAGGGGTAGGGGTAGGTTTAGGGTTAGGGGTAGGGTTAGGGTTAGGTTAGGGTTAGGGGTAGTGTTAGCTTTAGGGGAAGGGTTAGGTTTAGGGTTAGGGTTACGTTTAGGGGTAGAGTTAGGGTTAGGTTTAGGGTTAAGTTTAGGGTTAGGGGTAGGGTTAGGGGTAGGGTTAGGGTTACGTTTAGGGTTAGGGTTAGAGGTAGGGGTAGGGTTAGTGTTAGGGTTAGGGTTATTATTAGGGTTATGGTTAGGGTTAGCGTTAGGTGTAGGTTTAGGTTTAGGGTTAGCGTTAGGGGTAGGATTAGGGTTAATGTTAAGGTTAAGGTTAGTGGTAGGGTTAGGGTTAGGTTTAGAGTTAGTGTTATGGTTAGGGGTAGGGTTAGGGGTAAGGTTAGGGTTAGGGTTAGGGTTAGGGTTAGGGTTAGGGTTATGAGTAAGGTTAGGTGGAGGGTTCAGGTTAGGATTAGGGTTAGGGTTAGGTTTAGGTTTAGCGTAAGGGTTAGGGTTAGGGTTAGGAGTAGGGGTAGGGTTAGGTTTAGGGTTATGAGTAAGGTTAGGTATAGGGTTAAGGTTAGGCCTAGGATTAGGGTTAGGGTTAGGCATTGGGGTAGGGTTAGGTTTCAGTTTAGGGTTAGGGTTAAGGTGTAGGGTTAGGGTTAGGGTTAGGGTTTGGGGAAGGTTAGGGTTCGAGTTAGATTTAGGGGTAGGGTTAGGATTAGGGATAGGGTTAGGATTAGCATTAGGGGTAGGGTTAGGGTTAGGGTTAGGGTTATGGGTAGGGTTAGGGTTAGAGTTAGGGTTATCGTTAGGGGTAGGGTGTTGGGAGCCAGAGTGGAATCAAACTGTACCTTGACTTGCATCAGACGATGGCTATATTGTCTTATTGCTTTCTGGCCCTATTCTATGTAAATGACCTGAGAATTACCATATGAATGTAACACCTGGAGGTTCCCTGGGAGAGGAGGAGGGAAGAAGGGGGAGGGGAAAATAAACGCGGCAGTCTAGTCAGTCTTTGCCTGGACTGCGGACATCCCGGACCTAGTGTGTCTGTCTCTCTTCTTTTTCTTCCTAGTCCTTGTCCCCTATTTCAGGAACCCCAATCTGCGAACCCTGGTTTGCTGCCGGTTGGCCCCGGCATCTGGCGCCCGAACAGGGACCCTGAAAATCTGGGACGAAGGTGAAGGACCCCTCCCTGTGGTGAGTAACACATCGTAGGACTATTAAGAGAGTATAGTCAGGAGTAAAAATTATGGGTCAAGCTAATAGCCATGGGTTATTTCTACCGATCTTAACAGGCCTATTTGAAGCCCACGGAACGTGGGTGGAAGAGGGGGTGCTTCAGAGCTTCCTACAGTTTCTCAAGGAGGCATGCCCGAGGTCTATAGAGGAGGAATTCCAAAAAGCCTGGCAGCGGATAGGAAAAAGAATTCAAGATTATTATGATGTATATGGCCCCGAAAAGACCCCAGTAGAGGCTACTACTGTATGGAATTTAGTAAGTGAATACATAGATCCTCTACATGAAGATGCTGAACTTAATCTTGAATTAAGGGAACTTTATGAGTTAAAGGACCCTTCTGAAGAACCTGAGGCTGAGCCATATGCCGCAGCCCAAGAGAGTCTAAGTGAGATTTTGAAAAGGGAACAACAACCAGTAGATATTGAGTATCAGAATTCAGGTTTGAATATCAAGGAGGAAAGTTATGATGAGTCAATGGAGGGCCGAATGGCTACGATGGAGAAGAAGTTAGAAGAAATCCTACATTTTCTATCGAAAATGGGGACAGAGCAGAGAGCCCCCCCAGAAGTAGGAAAGAAATATGACCCTCAGGCCACTATGGTGTCTGATTCTAAACCTTACCCCTCACACCCACCGCCTCCGGCTGCAGCCTTACGGCCTCAATCCCTTTCTCAACCTTTAGGCAAGCCTAAAGGCCCTAGCAACAAGTCCCTTTTAACAGGCACTACAACCAGGCACAGTGAATCGCAATTAAACCTGACTCAGGCTGCTAGAGAGAGGGAAGGTATTTCAGGGCCTCGATGCTTCCCTAGTTTAGTTGATCATGATGAACAAGTATGCCATCAACCTGTTCCTGTTAAACTATTACAGGATTTAAAAAATGCCTGCTCCCAATATGGGCCAACTGCCCCTTTTACTCAAGTAATATTGGAGGCCGCGTGTGCTGGTATTGCATGCCCAAATGACTGGAAGCGGCTTGCCAGAGCATGCCTTAGTGCGGGAGAGTACTTATTATGGGAGACAGAGTTCACTGCACAGTGTCGGGCTAAAATTGAAACAAATAGGTCTAAGAACCTGCCTTACACTGTTGATCAGTTGTTAGGAGAGGGAACCTATAAAAACACCAAAGATCAATTGGGTTATGCAAAGGAGGCCTATTTACAAATAAATGCTGCGGCGAGAGAGGCTTGGAAAAAGTTACGCAATTCCAATCGTACAAAAAATCTAGTAGAAGTTAAACAGGGACCAAATGAGCCTTATCTAGAATTTTTGTCTCGATTAATGGAGACTGCAGACCGCCTAGTACAAGATGAGAATGCAAGGGAGATTATAGTTAGACACATAGCCTATGAAAATGCCAACGCCGCCTGTCAGGCAGCTATCAGACCCCATAGGAATAAGGGAGGAATCACGGACTTTATTTCACTGTGTGCTGATATTGGACCCTCCCATGTACAAGGCCTTACTTTAGCCGCCGCTCCTCAAGGAAAGACTGTTAGTGAGTCTCTAAAATATAGAGGTCAGCGGCATTCTCGGGATGCTAGACCCCCAGGGCGTTGCTTCTCTTGTGGACAAATAGGACATTGGATGACGCAATGCCCACGCCAGGCCAGGCAAAAGAGAGAAAAATCACCTGGCACATGTCCACGCTGTGGTAAAGGGAAGCACTGGGCTAAAGATTGCAGGTCAAGAACAGATCGCAATGGCCGCCCGCTTTCGGGAAACTGGAGGAGGGGCCATCCCCTGGCCCCGCAAAACCATGGGGCAGTCCCTCCCTCTTCTCGGCCACAAGTGCATCTTCTAACAACCCCCCAAGATCAGTCTCCGGCCTCCTCCGTGCCACCCCAGGAAGTGCAGGATTGGACCTCTGTTCCTCCACCTGCTCAGTATTGACCCCAGAGATGGGGACACAAGCTCTCCCCACGGGGGTCTTCGGCCCCCTTCCCCCGGGAGTGGCTGGATTGCTGTTAGGGCGAAGTAGCTCAGCCCTTAAAGGGATACAGATTACACCTGGCAAAATTGACCAGGATTTTACTGGAGAAATCAAAGTTATGGCCTCTTCCCCGAAACACGTGGTATCGATCCCAGCCGGTCAAAAATTAGCACAATTAATACTTGTGCCTTTACCTCCCGGGGAGACTGCTAATTCCCCATGTGGACAGAGAGGATTTAGATCTTCTGATATCTATTGGGTACAAAGCATAAAACAAGAGAGGCCTGAGATGACTATATTTATACAAGAAAAGCCCTTTAAAGGAATATTAGACACTGGAGCAGATGTGTCTGTGATATCTAAAAAACATTGGCCAGCCCAATGGCCCCTGACAACCTCTATGACTTCCCTACAGGGGGTTGGGCAAGCAACTGACCCACAGCAGAGCAGTGCGATCCTTGTTTGGAGAGATGAGGAAGGGCACTCTGGTCATTTTCAGCCATTTGTCTTGGATCATCTGCCAATTAATTTATGGGGTCGTGATATCATGGAAAAAATGGGAGTGTATATGTTTAGTCCTAGTGCTGCGGTCACTAAGCAGTTACTTGATCAAGGCCTCCTCCCCTTTAGGGGGCTAGGCCGAGCAGCACAGGGGGAGCTAGAGCCACTCCAACCCCAGTCTCACCCTACGAGACAAGGATTGGGGTATCCCTTGACGGGAGCTGTCGTTTGCCCTCCCCCTCATGCTGATCCCATAAATTGGCTCTCTGAACAATCGGTATGGGTTGAACAGTGGCCTCTTTCACTAGAAAAGATCATTGCAGTACAGCAGCTGGTACAGGAACAGCTGGACTTGGGGCATGTGGCCCCTTCTAACTCTCCATGGAATTCTCCAATTTTTGTTATAAAGAAAAAGTCAGGTAAATGGAGGCTGTTACAGGATTTGAGAAAAATAAATGCCACAATGGAACTGATGGGGGCCCTACAGCCTGGCTTGCCTTCACCCATGGCAATCCCAAAGGATACTTATAAGATTATTATAGATTTGAAGGATTGTTTCTATACTATACCCCTGGCGCCTCAAGACTGTAAGCGCTTTGCCTTCAGTGTCCCCTCTGTTAATTTTAAAGAACCCATGAAGCGATATCACTGGCTTGTGCTCCCACAGGGCATGGCAAATAGCCCAACTTTATGTCAAAGTTTTGTAGCTAGAGCCATTTCTTCCACTCGTGAAAAATTTTCTTCTGTTTATATTGTTCATTATATGGATGACATCTTGTTGGCTTGTTCTGACCCTATCGTCGTACGACAAGCCTTTGGACAACTAAAGCAAGATCTGAGCCTCTTTGGCCTTATAATAGCAGCTGAAAAGGTTCAGGAACACCCCCCTTTTACATATCTAGGCCATATATTAGGCCCACACTATTTTAAAAGCCAAAAAATACAATTAAAAACTTCCCACTTAAGAACTCTTCATGATTTTCAGCAATTCTTAGGAGATATAAATTGGCTTCGGCCTTATCTAAAGCTCTCCACAGGAGAGTTAAAACCCCTTTTTGATCTCTTAAAAGGAGATACCAACCCTACATCCTTGCGTGAATTAAATCCTGACGCCAGGAGGGCCATCCAAATTGTAGAAAAGGCAATTTCCCAGCAACAAGTGACCTATTGTGACTATTCTAAACCATGGGGAGTTTATATTTTAGCTACTTCTCACTCCCCAACTGCTGTATTGTGGCAGGATGGCCCACTTTTATGGCTTTATCTACCATCAACACCCGGCAAAGTGCTGACCCCCTACTACGAATTGGTAGCTAATCTGATACACATGTGCCGAGTGGATTCCCGTAAATATTTAGGTCAGGAACCTCATTTTATCTGTGTCCCATATAATTTACAACAACAAGATTGGCTATTCGCCCATTGCGATTCTTGGGCCATTGCTTGGGCCAATTATACGGGAAAAATTTTGCATCACTACCCGTCTAACAAACTTCTCCAATTTGCTGCGTGTCATACGTTTCTATTTCCTTCCATAGTACAGGCCTCGCCTTTATCTTCTGCCGCTTTGGTATTTACAGATGGATCCTCAAATGGAACGGCTGCTCTGACCATTAATGGGAAAACTCAATCTTGGGTTACAGGTTTTTCCTCCGCCCAAGAGGTGGAATTAGAGGCTGTTTTACAAGCACTCGTCCTGTTACAAGACGAGCCCTTTAACTTATACTCAGACAGTCAATATGTAATTCGTGCTCTTCAAGTCATAGAAACTGTTCCCTTTATTGGAACTACTAACTCCAATATTCAGACCCAATTTCGCCAAATACAAACTTTGCTTTGTTCTCGCAACCACCCCTGTTTTTTTGGCTTTGTTCGAGCTCACACTAATCTTCCTGGCCCTTTAAGTGAGGGCAATGCAGTTACTGACTCCGCCACCAGAGTTTACTTAACTCAGGTTGAACTTGCTAAGCAGTCACATGCCATCCATCATCAAAACAGTCGAGCCTTGCGCCGACAGTTTAAATTATCTAGAGAAGCCGCGCGGCAAATAGTTAAGACTTGCTCCAACTGTGTCCCTTTTTCACCAGCCCCCCATTTAGGCATAAATCCACGAGGACTGCTTTCTAATCACATTTGGCAGATGGATGTCACGCATGTTCCATCATTTGGCCGATTAAAATATGTTCATGTTACTGTAGATACTTATTCTAATTTTATCTTGGCCACCCCCCTTGCTGGGGAAGCCACTAAACATTGTATCTCTCACTGCATTCGATGCTTTGCTGAGATGGGGATTCCCTCGCAAATAAAAACAGATAATGGCCCTGGCTATGCAAGCCGAGCATTTCAATCCTTCTGCCATTCCTATAATATCACTCATATTACAGGCATTCCTTACAATCCTCAAGGTCAAGGCATCGTGGAGAGAGCTAATGGATTATTAAAACATCAAATTGCTAAAATACAGAAAGGAGAGTCATATCCCGCTACCCCTGTGAATATACTTAATCATGCTTTATTTGTTTTAAATTTTTTGAATTTGGATTCAAATAATTTATCTGCTGCTCAGCGATTCTGGGAAAAAAGAGCGCAGCGTCCTTTTGCCTTAGTAAAATGGAAGGATCCCCTAACTGGTGCTTGGCATGGACCCGATCCTGTTCTAACCTGGGGTCGAGGGCATGTATGTGTTTTTTCACAAGGAGAAAATGACGCCCGCTGGCTGCCTGAACGCTGCGTTCGGATCGTGGAGAGTGACAGTGGCCATCCAAGCAGCGACTCACTGGGCCTACACCCCCAACCCTCCAGTGGTGCATCCTGCGACGTGGGAAGGACCTGAGTTATTTGTGCATGTCAATCGGGACTGCTACTGATCCACTTGTTCCACACATTCATATGAGCTGTGTTTCTCCTCCTTTTACTATTATGTAGGGACCTTTTAACATATTTATTGACTCTACACAATTTAATATGTGACATTATTTTGTCTTTACCAGCCCTCTTCTTAATAACCTTTTTTGTAAAAGATGCCCAGGTGAAAAGCAAAGGCCTCCAGAGGTAAGTAGAAGTCGGCCGACCCCCTTGTATGTTAGCGTTTTATTTTATTTTATTTTATTTTATTTTATTTTTGTTTGTTTGTTTGAAAAGGTGCACTGTGGGCCTAAAACAGAGGCCTGGGTGGTCAAGGGACGCCTTGACCCCCCCTCCCCTTCTGAGTTTCTTGTCAATAACAAGGCATACCTGAGAGTCCCACCAGCAAGACATGTCTAAATCTAAAAATAACTGTTTGGTGAAAACATTCATTTGAGCTCATGTTTTTTGTGTTAAGTGTATCTGATTGAGTCCAATTTTCTTGTTATATGTCAATGTCTGATTATTTAAAAGTCTCCGTTTGTCTTGTTCATGTTACATATTTTTCCTTGTCCAGTTTTGTCTTTAAAATTGGTACCATTTCTAAGTATGGATCCTTATGGTTTTTCTGTGCGTACTCAAGCACACATCCTTGTTATTTATTTGAACATTTCTGGGCCTGGTATGGCCCCTCCCAATCCGCTGCAGCTGAGGTGAGCAGAGGCCAGACAAAGCAGCTGCAGGCTTCGTTCAGTTTCCTTTTTCCTACAACCTGCTGAAGTGACAGTCTAGAGACACTTGGTGACAGGACACAGACTTGTCTTAGTTCTCCTAGGTTTAAGACTCCCACCCAACTTTCATCTGCAAAAAGTAATATGTCTGATATCAGAAACAAACTCTGGAAGAATAAATTTCAGCTAAGTTGCCTTGTTAGAAAGCTTTGTTTAAAAACAAAAACAACAACAACAACAACAAAAAACCTGGTTGTCACCTCCAAGAATAAGCTTTGCAAAAACAACAACAACAAAAAAACCCTCATGGTACTAAAATTTCCGGAAAATGAACGGCCGATATTAATTTTGCGCGCTTTAAGATCTTTGAGTATGAATGTGTGTACGAATGGGTGTGAGTGAACATGTTCAAGGTTAAATTGTCAGCATGCTGTATAAAACAATGGTTGAGCTCATTTGAAACACAAAAGCAATTGGGTAAATCTAAGTCTAAACTTCAAGAAAATTAGTAGGTTTGAATGTTTCCTATGTCTCAAAGGATTATTGCATTGTCTTAAAGAAAAACTGGTAAATATTTTTCTAGATCCTGAAATCTGCATTTTATTGCAAGGCATACAACTGTTTACATTGTAAACATTGTATCCTGTTTAGCACAGAGATGTTAGGGAATTTGGGATTTATTACTTTAAGTTAAAGTTTGGAAACATGTATTAGAGATTTAAATGTGAAATTGTTCATTAACGTCAGAAATTTTGCCTGTCTGTCTTTTCTTGCAAATCTGATGGTAAAATGTGGATAATGTGATTAGTATTTTAAAGGAATGTTTAAAGGTTTATCTCCATGCTATTGGGTGTATTTAAAAAAAAAAAGAGAGGAAACTAAGTCCAGACCTAGACTTTTGGTGCACTGATGTCTATAGTTCTTGCATTAGGGAAAAACTGTTATTTGAGTTTAAATTGTTGTTGGAGTTTAAGACAGTAATCTAAACTGCAAAAAAAAAAAGCCCTTTTCTAAAAGGCAAGAGGAGTGACTTGAGCCCTAGGGGGCCTGAAGGCAGAAGGAGTTCTTTGTGCCCTTAAAGGTTTTTCAATTGCAAATAAAGGCTAAGGTGTTGATTGTTTAAGCCAGTATCAGCAAAAGTTTTAAGAACATTGGAAATGGGTTTCTAAACAATATTTGAAAGTGAAATTGTCTTAAATGTTTAAAGAAAGAGAAAAAAGGAAAATCAGGACTACCAAAGTAATTGCTTAATTGCTATTTCAGCTTACTCTTGTAAGTTACTTTATAGCAATCTCCAGAAGGCCCATGGAGAAGGACAGCAGATCCTCATTCAGATGTAAGTTTGGCCCTCACCAAGTTCCAGGTAAGATCATGCTTACAGACTATTTCTGTATTGACCACCTTGTTGCTTCTAATTGGAGTAAAGTGGCCTTTTGTAGACTCATTGATCTGAAAGCCACAGTTTTGAGCCTGCCCGGGCAAAGCAAAGTCCCTGTGAGACTGTGGTGTCTAATCTGCCAGCAGGATGCTGGGACAGAGTTGCTTTGGAGCTCGAAGTGGCAGAGTGCTAGCTCTGAGCTGAAAAGCTGGGGGGAAGCACTCAAGCACCAAGCTCGGGACTCACAGTGGCAGGGCGCTAGCCTTGAGCTGGAGAGCTGAGAGACAGCGCCCAGACCCTGAGTTCAAATCCAGCAACCAACAAAGTGAAATGCCAATGGGATGTTTATCCCTGTGTGGAGAGACACTACCGGGACAGGAAAGCCTCTGCTTGGATGGCAGAGTTGGTGTCAGATCTTAGAGTCACTTGTGCTTGGCCATTCAAATTAATCAGAGCCGGGAGGTCATAGAATAGTTTGTAAGCATGCCTTACTAATGCCCGTGCCTTTCATAACTGGGCAGGAACTTGTCAATCTTCTGTGATAGTGGGTAGTTTAAAGTCCTAATTGAGCGAATTTTTTTATTTTTGACACCAGCCACAAATTCAGGAAAAGTTTGTGGATCTGAAGCTTGTGTCTCTATTAATCTGTTTAGATCTGACAACTGAAGCATTGTTAAGGTTGCAGAAATTTAGTTCCCCAGACAATCAAGAAAAAGCCTTTGCAAATGGGTGCTAGGTAGGCTGCGCTGTTGTGGCCAAGGATGGTTTGTGCAGTTGTTGAATGTCAAGTATGATTTCTAGTTTGGAGTAGATTGTTGTTCCTGGTGTCTAATCCTTGCAACCCCTTGATAAAACAGGCTAGGCTTCTTAAGGTCCCTGGTCAAGCGTGGAGACGGCGCCCCTGAGTCAGCTTGAAGAAGTCACGGAAGTTGAATCTCCGCCCATCAAATCCCCGTTGGACCAAGGGACCAAAGTCATTTTTGGAAAATGTGACAGGATAAATTAGGGGTATAGAAAAGAGTAAAAATTGCACTTGTGTTTCCTTTAAAATAAAAAACGGGGGACATGTTGGGAGCCAGAGTGGAATCAAACTGTACCTTGACTTGCATCAGACGATGGCTATATTGTCTTATTGCTTTCTGGCCCTATTCTATGTAAATGACCTGAGAATTACCATATGAATATAACACCTGGAGGTTGCCTGGGAGAGGAGGAGGGAAGAAGGGGGAGGGGAAAATAAACGCGGCAGTCTAGTCAGTCTTTGCCTGGACTGCGGACATCCCGGACCTAGTGTGTCTGTCTCTCTTCTTTTTCTTCCTAGTCCTTGTCCCCTATTTCAGGAACCCCAATCTGCGAACCCTGGTTTGCTGCCGGTTGGCCCCGGCATCCAGTCCCTCCACATTTTTGTCCCTCCTCATCTCCTGTCCCTCCCCATCTCCTGTCCCTCCCCAACTCCTCTACCTCCTCATCTCCTGTCTCCTCCCCATCTCTTCTCCCTCCAAACCTCCTGTCCCTCCTCATCTACTGTACTCCTCATTACCTGTCACTCCTCATCTCCTCCCCCTCCCTATCTCCTGTCCCTCCTCTTCTCCTATCCCCTATCCATCTCCTGTCCATCCTAATATCCTGTCCCCTCCCCATCTCCTGTATGCTCCACATCACCTGTCTCCTCCAATTTACAGTTCTTCCCCATCTTCTGTCTATCCTCATCTGCTCTCTCCTCCCCATCTTTTGTCCGGCTCATCTCCTCTCCCCCCCCCTTATATCCAGTCCTCCTCATTCCTGTGCCCACCCTTTCTTTAGTCCCTTCCCATCTCCTGTCCATCCTCCTCTCCTGTTCCTCCTCATCTCCTGTCCCTCCTCATCTCCTGTCCCTTCCTAATATCCTATCCTACTTCATCTCTTCTCCCTCTTCATCTCCTGTTGCTCCTCATATCCTGTCCCTCCTCATCTACTGTCCCGCCACATCTCCTGTCCCTCCCATTATCCTCTCCCTCCTCATCTCCTTTCCCCCTCATCTCCTGTCCCCTCCTCATTCCTGTCCCCACCCTATCTCTAGTCCCTTCCCATCTCCTTTCCATCCTCCTCTCCTGTCCCTCCTCATCTCCTGCACCTCCTCATCTCCTGTCCCTTCCTTGCATCCTGTCCCTCCTCATCTCTTCTCCTTCCTCATCTACTGTTGCTCCTCATATCCTGCCCCTCCTCATCTCCTGTCCCTGCACATCTCCTATCCCTCCTCATCTTCTCTACTCCTCATTACCTGTCACTAATTATCTCCACTCCCCTCCTTGCCCCTGTTCCTCCTCATCTCCTATTCCCTGTCCATCTCCTGTCTATCCTCATACTCTGTGCCCTCCCCATCTCATGTCTCCTCCGCATCACCTGTCTTCTCCAATTTACTGTCCCTCCTCATCTCATGTCTATCCTCATCGACACTCCCCTCCCCATCTTTTGTCTGTTCTCATCTTCTCTCTGCCCCTCATCTACAGTCCCCTCCTCATCTCCTGTCCCTTCCCTTGTCCTGTCCCTCCTCATCTCAGTTCCCACTCATCTTCTGTCCCCTCCTCATTCCTGTTCCCTCCCTTTCTCTTATCCATTCCCATCTCCTGTCCCTCCTCATCTCCTGTCCCTTCCTCATCTCTTGACCCTCCTCATCTCCTGTCCCTCCTCATCTCCTGTCCCTCCTCATCTCCTGTTCCCTCTCATATCCTGTCCCTCCTCATCTCCAGTCTTCTCCGCATCACCTGTCTCCTCCTCATCTACGGTCCCTCCCCATTTCTTTCCATCCTAATCTCCTGTCCTTTCCCTATACTCTGTCCATCCTCATTTCATATTTCCTCCTCATCTTCTGTCCCATCCTCATATCCTCTCCCGCCCAATTTCCTGTCCCCTCCTCATCTGCTGTCCCTCCCAATTTCCTGTCCCTCCTCATCTGCTGTCCCTCCTCATCTCATGCCCCTTCTCATCCCTTGACCCTCCCCATGTACTGTCCCTCCTCATCTCCTCTCCCTCACCATGTCCTGTCCCTCCTCATTTCCTGTCCCTCCTCCTCATCTCCTGTCCCTCCTCCTCTCCTGTCCCTCCTCATCTCCTCTCACTCCTCATCTCCTGTTTCACCTCATATCCTGTCCCTCCACAACTCCTGTCCCTCCTCATCTCCTATCCCTCACCATATCCTTTCCCTTCCCATCTCCTCTCCCTCCTCATCACCTGTCCCTCCACATCTCCTGTCCCTCCCCATCTCCTGTCACTACACATCACCTGTCTCCTCCCTTCTTCTTCCCTCCACATCTCCGGTCCGAAATCCTCTCCAGTCCCTCAACCTCTTCTGTGCCTCCTCCTCTCCTGTCCCCTCCGTGTCTCCTGTTCCTCCCCATTTCCTTTCCCTCCTCATCTCCTCTCCCTCCCCATGTCCTATCCCTTCTCTTCTCCTGCCATCCTCATAACCTGTCCCCTCATCTCCTGTCCCCTCCTCATTCCTGTGCCCTCCCTTCTCTTCTCCCTCCCCGTCTCCTGTCACTCCTCATGTCTTCTCCCCTCCCTAGCTCCTGTCCCTCCTCCTCTCCTATCCCCTATCCATCTCCTGTTCATCCTCATATCCTGTCCCTTCCCCATCTCCTGGCTCCTCCGCTTCACCTGTCTCCTCCAATTCACTGTCTTTCCCCACCTCCTGTCTATCCTCATCTACACTCAACTCCCCATCTTTTATTCGTCCACATCTCCTCTTCCCCCGCTCATCTACTGTCCCCTCCTCAACTCTTGTCCCTTCCGATCTCCTGTCCCTCCTCCTCTCCTATCCCACCTCATCTCCTGTCCCTTCCTCATCTCATGACTCTCCTCATCTCCTGTCCCTCCTCATCTCCTGTTTCTCCTCATATGAAGTCCCTCCTCATCTCCAGTCTCCTTCGCATCACCTGTCCCCTCCTCATCTCTGTCCCTCCCCATTTCCTGTCCATCCTCATCTCCTGTCCCTTCCCCATTCTCTGTCCATCCTCATCTACTGTGGTTTCCCTATCCTCTGACCGTCCTCATTTCCTGTCTTCTCCTCATTTTCTCTCCCATCCTCTTATCCTGTTCCTCCCAAATTCCTGAACCCTCCTCATCTCCTGTCTCTCCCAATTTCTTGCCCATCCTCAACTGCTGTCCCCTCCTCATCTCCTGTCCCTCCTCATCTCATGTCCCTTCCTAATATCCTGTCCTTCTTCATCTCTTATCCCTCCTGTTCTCCTGCTGCTCCTCATATCCTGCCCCTCCTCATCTTCTGTTCCACCACATCTCCTCTCCCTCCACATCTCCTATCCCTCCTCATCTCCTGTACTCCTCATTACCTATCACTCCTCACTTCCACTCCCCTCCTTGCTCCTGTCCCTCCTCATCTCCTATCACATGGCCATATCTTTCTTCCTCATAATGCGCTGCCTCCTCCTCTATCTCCACCTCAGATGGGGGGTTGAGCCTGCCATTATCAGGAGAAGTCTTAGGAATAATAGGATAAATATTTTTATAAGGTTTTAGTGACATATTTTTCTTTTTAGTATTGTTCTTGATGCTGTCTTCTAAAAGGGGTTGGACTTGTTCCTCTTTTTCGGGGATTAAAGGTGGCGCCAAGCGGCGTCCTGAGGGCACAGGCTCATCAATCAAAGAGGGAGTGCGCGAGCCAGTGACCATAGGTTTTTCATTGTGACCTTCGCTTTTGTGAGACGGGCAACGTGACTCAGTTAGGTAATTCTCTGTTAAAGCTAGTAAGCGAACACTGTCACCTCCCTCTTCTGCTTCCTTTAAAATATCTCTAACAACCCCATAGAAGCTAAAGAAGGCCTCGGGGACTTCCTCTCCCTGACGGAGTAATTCATTGATATTCTTCCCTACCTTATTCCACGTAAGGGGATGGATGTCTGGTCCGTGCAAGACCAACCACAAAAAACAAAACAAAACAAAAGAATTTTACCAAATCTTTCTTTTTAACTCTTATTCCTCTCTCCCTAAGTGATCCTTTCATTTCTTTTATAAATAAAACCTCTTTTGATAACGCTTTGCCCATGGTTGATGGGACGGCAAAACTTACCTCAAGACTCTCCCACGGTGCACGAGCGATGCGGTGTGGGCGTCTCTACCTTAATATAATCGGGGTCCCCTGCTCTCCACGCCGTCCGGTAGGTCACCGTGCCTCGAGCCCCACGTTGGGCACCACTTCCCCCATCCCGCGGGTTCAGCTATTCATCAGGATCGAGGAGGCACCTCCTAAAAGAAGAAAACCAGTGGGGGAAAGAGAGGAAGGAGACCAGGCGCATAAAGAAAGACAGAGACAATCTGAGTCGCGTCAAGGTCTCATTTATTAAAAGTAAAGCAGGGTTTATATACCCTGAGTGTAAGGAAGGGAGTATAGAGGGGGGGATGAAGAGTTTTTGTGATAACAAGAACGGGAAATCTCAAGGTTAGGGGTGGGTCAGGCTATTCTTTTGGCCATTGTGCTAACCCAAGCAACACAACCTGCGGTTATTCCGAGAAGTATTTTGTGCAGATGACTCAACCAGGTGCGGTTTGCTCAAGGCTAGAGGGTCTTTGCTTTGTTCCGTTTAACTCCTTGGTCTCTGACATGGTTTGGGGATGAGGGTTATACTGGCTTCATAGAATGAGTTTGGTAAGGAACCTTCATTTTCAATTTCGTTGAAGAGCTTGAGGAGTATTGGTGTGAGCTCTGCTTTGAAGACCTTATAGAATTCAGCTGTGAATCCATCTGGCCCTGGGCTTTTCTTAGGTGGAAGTTCTCTAATTGCCATTTCTATTTCAGAACTTGAAATAGGCCTGTTGAGTTGGCTTAGTTCTTCTTGGTTCAGTGTGGGTATGTTAATATTGGCTAGGAATTCATCCATTTCATCTAGATTCTCAAATTTGTTGGCATAAAGGTTTGAGAAGTATTCCCTCATGATATTCTGGATCTTGGTAATTTCTGTCGTGATATTACCATTTTCATCTGCGATTTTGTTTATTTCGATATGCTCTCTTCTTTTTTTGGTAAGATTTGCTAAGGGCTTGTCAATTTTGTTAATTCTTTCAAAGAACCAACTCCTTGTTTTGTTGATTCTTTCTATAGTTTTTTTGGATTCCAAATCATTTAATTCTGCTTTGTCTTTAATTACTTGCTTTCTTCTACTGGGATTAGGGTTGGTTTGTTGCTCTTTTTCCAGGAGCTTAAGGTGGAACATAAACTTGTGGTTTGCAATTTTTCCAACTTGTTGTTGTAGGCACTCAGCGCTATAAATTTTCCTGTGAGTACTGCCTTTGCTGTGTCCCAAAGGAGTTGGTATTTTGTGTGCTCCTTACTGTTAAATTTCACAAACTGTTGGATTTCTGTTCTGATCTCTTCTATGACCCATTGGAGATTCAACAACGTGTTGTTCAGTCTCCATGAGTTACAGGGTTTTCGTTGGTGGAGATGTGTGTTCAGTTCCAGTTTGATGCCTTTGTGGTCTGAGAGTGTGCATGGAATAATTTCTGTGTTTCTGAATCTGTCCAGGTTTGTTTTATGGCCTAACATGTGATCTATTTTGGAAAATGTTCCATGTGCTGCTGAGAAAAACGTATATTGTGTCGTTGCTGGGTGGAATATTCTGCAGATGTCTGTTAGATCTAGTTGGTCTATATAGTTGTTCAGTTCTAAGGTTTCTCTGTTGAGTTTTTGCCTTGTTGATCTGTCCATAGGTGAAAGTGGTGTGTTAAAGTCACCGACAATCACTGTATTTCGATCTATGTATGGTTTCAGTGTAAGTAAAGTTTGCTTGATGAAGTTTGGAGCTCCGGGATTGGGTGTGTAAATATTTAGGATCGTTATGTCTTCCTGGAGGAAAGATCCCTTTAGTAGTATGTAGTAACCTTCTTTGTCTTTTCTTACTAATTTTGGTTTGAAGTCTATTTTATGTGATATGAGGATGGCAACTCCAGCCTGTTTATGGGGGCCGTCAGCTTGATAGAGTTTATTCCAAACTCTCACTTTCAAAAGATGTTTGTTTTTTGGGTAAGATGTGTCTCTTGAAGACAGCAGAACGATGGCTCTTGCTTTTTGATCCAACTAGACAGCCTATGCCGCTTAATTGGAGAGTTAAGTCCATTGATATTAAGAGTTAGGATTCAGAGATATTTATTAGGTCCTACCATTTTTAAAAGCTTGTATTTGGGCCTGTGTCTTGACAGTTCTTGTGGTCCTTAGGTGGTATGCTGTTTAGGTGCCATTTCTTTCCCTATATTGCATTTATTTTGGTTTTCTATGTATAGAACATCTTTCAGAATTCTCTGTAGTGTTGGTTTTGTTGCGACATTTTGTTGCAGCTTTTCCCTGGAATGGAATGTTTTTATTGTTCCCTCAGTTATGAATGAGAGCTTAGCTGGGTACAGGATTCTTGGTTGGTAGTTATTTGACTTAAGGGCATGACATATATGCTTCCAGTCACTTCTTGCTTGAATGGTCTCTGCTGAGTAATCTGGGGTGATTCTGATTGGTTTTCCTTTATAGGTTACTGAACCCTTTTCCCTGGATGCCTTTAGGATCCTTTTTTTGGTTTCTATTGATCCAGTTCGGATTACAATGTGGCGGTAGGATGTACTTTTCTGGTCAGGTCTGTTTGGGGTTCTAAAAGCTTCTTGTATCTGGATGGGTCTGCCCTTCTGGATATTTGGGAAATTCTCTGAGATGATTCCCTGAAGTATATTTCCAATACCATTGACCTCTTTCTCTACGCCCTCCTCAATACCAATTAGCCTTAAATTAGGCTTCCTAATTGTATCTTGGACCTCCTGAAGCGCTCTCTCATATTTCCTAGATTTGGATTGACTCATTTTCTGTTCTTTCTCTATAATAACTAAATTATCTTCAGCCCCGGAAATTCTCTTCTCTGCATTGTCTAACCTGCTATCAAAGCTATCTACTTTATTTTTCATGTCCCTTGCTACTAATTGCTCATTTTTGATGCCTTGCATCTCTTCTTTTAGATCATGTATGGATTTCTTTAGCTCCTTGATTTCCATTTGAGTGGTTAGCTCAGTAGCTTTATTTTCTTTGAACATTTGCTGGAGTTCGGTCACCTTTTTATTTGTGGATTCTATGAATTCATCCATCTTTCTTTGAACAGCCTTCATTATGGCCTCCTTTATGGCTTCTTCTTTTTCACTTATCACCTTGTTTATGGTTTCCTCTTGTTCAGCTATGGCTTCCTCCCTTATCTCGTTCTTTTTATTTTCACATTTTTCATTAATGATGTTTATCAATTGCATTTGTACAGCACTTGAAAGACTCTCCTCTAGGTTTGCCAGTGACTGTTCCATTGACTGTTTACATTGGGTGGAGGAGGTGGGAGATGTTGTTTCTTGATTTGACATTTTTCTTGATTTTGTTGTTCTGCCCATTTGAAAATGGGAGCAAGATTAATACTAAACGTGATTATGGTTTTTCAGATATAACCAACCTAGACCTCTGTAGCTGGCAGACTCTAGATGTTCACACGTTTTGATTGGTGTTATCACTCTTTCTTTTTGTGCAGTTACTGACTAGTCTAATTATTCACTGATAAGCGATTTATATCCAAAACAATAAGCCTCTCGATGCAATCTCTATTGTCTTTAAGTCCCTCTGAGCCTAGAGAATTATTAAACACCTAGATATACAATGTTGCTCAACAGCCATCAAGTGTAGATCCATGCAGTATAAGGGTTGAAAGAGGAGCAGAGGTCCAGAGATAGAGAAATAGAATGAGAGAGGTCATGGGGTAAGTAGGTAGAGTATTTGAGTACAATGTTTGGAAAGTATTAGAATAAAACTTATGTGTTGCTGCACGACTAGCTCTTAGCCCAACCAGTGGCCTCACAGTGGACCATGGGTTGGATCTGCGAGCTTCCGTCTGAGCGTGGTTGGCGGACGTTTTCCTGTGCTGCTTCCAGGGGAGGCCCCAAGCCAAGGGTGTGGGGATTGAGAGTTTCAGGAGCTCTCAGTAGGACCAGCAGGAGGCCCCTCTGTTCCCAGGGGCGGGGCCCAGCTGAGGATGTGGGCTCCAAGGGCGGACCTGCGCCTTTTTGGTTCTCACAAGGGGAGCTTGGCTGGTGGTCAGCCCTTCAGATCCCTGCTGTGTTTCCACTGCTTTGTCAGAGTCTGTGACTTTGGGGGGGGGCCTCGGTGGTGTCTTGCTCAGGATTCCCAGCTGGAGGATGCCCCGCTCGAGAATTGAGGGGGGGCAGATGCTGGCTCCTATTTACCCGCACCTCCTACCCACTGTTGTAAGGCAGGGTCCCAAAGCGCTCCACTCTCCAGATCCAGTGGCCTGGGTGAGGAGCCTGGAGGGCGGGTGGGAGCTGGGACAGCTCTGCCTCCCCTGGTGGGGTGCTGAGTCTTAGGGTCCGCCTGCTTGTCAGTCTCCAGTCAGAGGGCTGGGGGTTGAGCCCGTTGGGCGGGTGGGAGTTGGGGCAGCCCCGCCTCCCTTTGTGGGGTGCTGGGACTTATCAATCTCCAGTCTCCGCCTGTCAATCTCCAGTCAATGGACTGAGGGAGGGGGCTGTTGAGGGGAGGGACAGGATTCTAAATTCCTTGCCCCCCTGCTCCCGCCAGTCTTTCTCGGGCGGGGTGTTGGGGTCTGAGTTAAGTTCTATTGCTTGGCACCCGCTCTGCTTTCCCGATGTGTTTGGGGATGCGCTGTATTACTCATGCCTCTGCGTCCCTCTGCGGGAGCTCCTCGGTGGTGGGGAGTCTTTCACTCCCCTTGGGTCTCCGCCGCCGCCTGTGTTCTGCATCTGGGTTCAGCTGCTTGCTGTTCTGGTTCCGCATCTGGGTTCCGCTGGTTCCGCCGTTCGCTGGCCAGGTTCTGTGCTGGTTTCTGCAGCCGTTGGGCTCCCAGCCTGGCGCCCTCCACTGCCGCTTGGGTTAGATCCAGTGCCCGCCACCGCTTTCCCCGCGTGGAGCCAGTGCCTGCTCAAGCTGCTGTTCGCAGCTTGGTCGGGCATGGCTTTCAGCGGCTTTGGGCGAGAGGTGGGGGAGGGGACCTCGCGTTCCGAATTCTTTGAGAAAGTTGGATGTGAGCTTTATCTGGATTTCTTTTCCGGTTTGAGTCCTTCTCCGTTGCTTTTTGAGTTTGTTGTTGTGGATTTCTTTAGATAGTTGGCTCGTGGGACTCCCTGGTTCTCTCTTTTTGTCAGAGAAAGCTAGGTAGCGTCCCTATTGTCTCGGCGCCATCTTCCTTCCTCCTGACCTTTCTTTTTTTCTTTTTTTTATTGTAATTAGTAAGAGGGTTACATGATATTTGCCAGATGGAAGGTGCATTAATTCACATACATTGATACCCTTTCACATGTCTTGGTACCCGTTTCCCTCCCCCACACACCCACCACCCGTCTTGGTTTTCCCCCTTCCCTATCAAATTTCAAATATTTAAATACAAATAAATTCAATATATCAGATAACAAAGTGAGATACTATACCAATATGAGATAACCAAGGGACAGCAAAGGAGATGAGAGACAACGTAGTACATTAAGGACAACAATCATTCATTGTATGGCTTTTGTTTCAATATCCTGGAGGTCCTTTCAATTAGCTTCACATTATATGTCCTTATGTATCAAGATTTTGCTCTATTGCAAATCTCTGCTAATATAGCCCAAGGTTTCTACTGATTATGACGAATGAGGGAAACCATTGAGCCTAAGTTTCTTTGAGTCTGACTTACTTCACTTAATATGATTTTTTCTAAGTCTTTCCATTTCCTAACAAATGGGGCGATGTCATTCTTTCTGACAGCAGCACAGAATTCCATTGTTCTGCTGTCTTCAAGAGACACATCATACCCAAAAAAACAAGCATCTTTTGAAAGAGGTTGGAATAAACTCTATCAAGCTGACGGCCCCCATAAACAGGCTGGAGTTGCCATCCTCATATCACATAAAATAGACTTCAAACCAAAATTAGTAAGAAAAGACAGAGAAGGTTACTACATACTACTAAAGGGATCTTTCCTCCAGGAAGACATAACGATCCTAAATATTTACACACCCAATCCCGGAGCTCCAAACTTCATCAAGCAAACTTTACTTACACTGAAACCATACATAGATCGAAATACAGTGATTGTCGGTGACTTTAACACACCACTTTCACCTATGGACAGATCAACAAGGCAAAAACTCAACAGAGAAACCTTAGAATTGAACAACTATATAGACCAACTAGATCTAACAGACATCTGCAGAATATTCCACCCAACAACAACACAATATACGTTTTTCTCAGCAGCACATGGAACATTTTCCAAAATAGAATGAGAGAGGTCAGGGGGTAAGTAGGTAGAGTATTTGGAAAGTATTAGAATAAAACTTATGTGTTGCTGCGCGAATAGCTCTTAGCCCAACCAGTGGCCTCACTGTGGACCATGGGATGGATCTGCGAGCTTCTGTCTGAGCGCGGTTGGCGGACGTTTTCCTGTACTGCTTCCAGGGTCGGCCCCAAGCCAAGGGTGTGGGGATTGAGAGTTTCAGGATCTCTCAGCAGGACCAGCAGGAGGCCCCTCTGTTCCCAGGGGCGGGGCCCAGCTGGGGGCGTGGGCTCCAAGGGAGGAGCCGCGCCTTTTTGGTTCTCAGAAGGGGAGCTTGGCTGCTGGTTGGCCCTTCAGATCCCTGCTGTGTTTCCACTGCTTTGTCAGAGTCTGTGACTGTGGGGGCGGCCCTCGGTGGTGTCTTGCTCAGGGTTTCCAGCTGGAGGATGCCCCGCTCGAGAATTGAGGGGGGGCAGATGCTGGCTTCTATTTACCCGCACCCCCTACCCACTTTTGTAAGGCAGGGTCTCAGAGCCCTCCACTCTCCAGATCCAGTGGCCTGGGTGAGGAGCCTGGAGGGCGGGTGGGAGCTGGGACAGCTCCGCCTCCCCTGGTAGGGTGCTGAGTCCTAGGGTCCGCCCGCTACTCAGTCTCCAGTCAGAGGGCTGGGGGTTGAGCCCGTTGGGTGGGTGTGAGTTGGGATAGCCGCGCCTCCCTTGATGGGGTGCTGGGTCTTATGGGTAGCCCGCCTGTCAATCTCCAGTCAATGGCCTGAGGGAGGGGGCTGTTGAGGGGAGGGACAGGATTCTAAATTCCTTGCCCCCCTGCTCCCGCCAGTCTTTCTCGGGCGGGGTGTTGGGGTCTGAGTTAAGTTCTATTGCTTGGTACCCGCTCCTGTCTCCTCTGCATCACCTGTCTCTTCCAATTTTCTGTCCCTCCCCATCTACTGTCTATTCTCATCTACTCTCCACTAACCATCTTTTGTCAATCCTCATCTCTTCTAACCCCTGATCTCCTGCCCCCTCCTCATCTCCTGCCCCTGCCCTTGTCCTTTCGCTCCTCATCTCATTTCCCCCTCATCTCCTGTCCCCTCCTCATTCCTAATCCCTACCTTTCTCTTCTCCCGTCCCATCTCCTGTCCCTCATTCTCTCCTGTCCCTCCTCATCTCCTGTCCCCCATCATCTAGTATTCCCTCCTCATTTAATGTCTCTCCTCATCTCCTGTTTCTCCTCATATCCTGTATCTCCTCATCTCCAGTCTCCGCCTCATCTACTGTCCCTTACCATCTCTTGTCCATCTTCATCTCCAGTCCCTACCCATCCTCTGTCTGTCCTCATCTTCTGTCCCCTCCTCATTTCCTATCCCACCTCATGTCCTGTCCCTGCCCATCTGCTGTCTCTCCCCATCTACTTTCCCTCCTCATCTCCTGTCCCCTCCTCATCTCCTCTCCCTCCTCATCCCCTGTCCTCCTCATCTGCTGTCCCCCAACATTTCCTGTCCCTCCTCATCTCCTTTCCCTCCATATCTCCTGTCCCTCCTCCTATCTGGTCCCAACTCCTCTTTTGTCCCTCCTCATCTCCAGTCCCCTCCCCTCTTCCTGTTCCTCCCCATTTCCTGTCACTCCTCATCTCCTCTGCTTCCTCATTTCCTGTCCCTCCGATTCTCCTGTCTCTCCTCATTACCAGTCACTCCTCATCTCCACTCCTCTCCCGGTCTGCTGTCCCCTCCCCATTTCCTGTCCTCCATCACCTGTCCCTCCTCATCACTTGTACTTTATCATCTCTAGTACCTCCTCGTCTCCTGTCTCCTCCTCTTTTCCTGTCCCTCCTCACGCTATGTAAACTCACCATCTACTGTATCTCCCCATCTCCTGTCCCTCCCCTTCTCCAGTCCTTCTTAATCCCGTGTCCCTCCCCATCTCCTCTTCACTACTCATCTCTTGTTGCCTCCTCAACTCCTGTCCCTCCTCATCTCTTGTCCCTACTCATCTCCTGTTTCTCCTCATACCCTGTCCCTCCTCATCTCCTGTCCCTACACATCTCCTGTCCCTCCTCATCTCTTTCTCTCCTCATCTCCGGTCCCTCATCATCGCCTGACCTTTCTAATCACCTATCCCTCCTCACCCTCTGTAACCTCCCCATCTACTCTCTCTCCCCATCTACTGTCCCTCCCCATTTCCTGTCCATCCTCATCTCCTGTTCCTTCCCCATCCTCTGTCTGTCCTCATCTCCCGTCCTTTCCCCATCTCTGTCTGTCCTCATTTCCTCTCCCCTCCACATCTTCTGTCCCATCTTCATATCCTATCCCTCCCAATTTCCTGTCCCTTCCTCATCTCCTGTCCCTCCCAATTTCCTGTCCCTTCCTCATCTTCTGTCCCTCCCAATTTCCTGTACCTCTTCATCTGCTTTCCCCTCCTCAAACCCTGTCCCCTCCTCGTCCCTTGACCATCCACATGTCCTGTGCCTCCTCACCTCCTCTCCCTCCCCATGTCCTCTCCCTCCACATCTCCTTTCCGCCTCATCTCCTGTCGCCTCCTCACTCCTGCCCCTCCCTTTCTGTTGTCCCTTCCCAACTCCTGTCCACCCTCCTCTTCTGTCCCTCCTCATCTCCTCTCCCTAGTCTTCTCCTCTCCCTCCTCATATCCTCTCTCTCCTCATCTCTTGTCCCTCTACATCTCCTATCCCTCCTCATCTCCTATCCTTCCCCATCTCCTTTCCCTCCTCATCTCCTGTCCCTGCACATCTCCTGTTCCTCCTCATCCCCTGTACTCCTCATTACCTGTCCCTCGTCATCTCCTCTTTCCTCCCTATCTCCTGTTTCCCCTTATCTCCTATCCCCTATCCATCTCCTGTCCATCCTCATATACTGACCATCTCCATCTCCTGTCTCCTCCGCATCACCTGTCTCCTCCAATTTACTGTCCCTCCCCATCTCCTGCCTATCCCCAGCCCATTTTTTCCGTCCTCATGTCCTCTCCCCCCTCATCTACAGTCCCCTCCTCATCTCCTGTCCCTCCCCTTGTCCTGTCCCTCCTCATCTCATTTCCCCATCATCTCCTGTCCCCTCCTCATTCCTGTTCCATCCCTTTCCCTTCTCCCTTCCCATCACCTGTCCCTCCTCCTCTCCTTTCCAGCCTCTTCTCCTCTTCCCTCCTCATCTCCTGTCCCTTTCTCATCTCGTGACCCTCCTCATCTCTGGTCCCTCTACATCTCCTGACCTTTCTAATCAACTATCTCTCCTCACCCTCTGTAACCTCCCCATCTACTCTCTCTCCCCATCTACTGTCCCTCCCCATTTCCTGTCCCTCCCCATTTCCTGTCCATCCTCATCTGTCCTTTCCCCATCCTCTGTCCATCCTCATCTCCTGTCCTTTCCCCATCCTCTGTCCATCCTCATTTCCTGTACCCTCCTCATCTTCTGTCCCAACCTCATATCCTCTCGCTCCCAATTTCCTGGCCCCTCCTCATCTACTGTCCCTCCAAATTTCCTGTCCCTCCTCATCTGCTGTCCCCTCCTCATTTCCTGTCCCCTCCTCATCCCTTGACCATCCCCATGTTCTGTCTCTCCTCATCTCCTTTCCGACTGATCCCCTGTCCCCTCTTCATGCCTGCCCCTCCCTTTCTCTTGTCCCTTCCCATCTTCTGTCCATCCTCCTCCCTCTCCTGTCCCTCCTCATTTCCTGTCCCTCCTCATCGCCTCTCCATCTTCATCTCCTTTCCCTCCTCATCTCCTATCCATCCCCATCTCCTGTCACTCCTCATTTCCTGTCCTTCCCCAACTCCTGTCCCTCCCTATCTCCTGTCCCTACTCATCTCCTGTACTCCTCATTATCTGTCACTCCTCTTCTCCTGTTCCCTCCCTATCTCCTGTCCCTTCTCATCTCCTACCCACTATCCATCTCCTGTCAATCATCATATCCTCTCCCCAACCCATCTCCTGTCTCCGCATCACTTGTCTCGTCCGATTTATTGTCCCTCACCATCTACTGTCTATCCTCATCTACTCTCCACTCCCCATCTTTTCTCCATCCTCATCTCCTCTCCCTCCTCATCTTTTCTCCATCCTCATCTCCTCTCCCTCCTCATCTCCTGTCCCTCCATGTTGTCTGTCCCTCCTCATCTCCTATCCCTCCTCATCTCCTGTCCCTCCTCATCTCCTGTCCCTCCACATCTCCAGTCCCTCCCCATCTCCTTTCCCTCCTCATCTCTTGTCCCTCCTCATCTCCTGTCCCTCCACATCTCCAGTCCCTCCCCATCTCCTTTCCCTCGTCATCTCCTTTCCCTCCTCATCTCCTGTCCCTCCACATCTCCAGTCCCTCCCCATCTCCTTTCCCTCCTCATCTCCTGTCTCCTCCCCTTCTCCTGTCCTTCCACATCTACTGTCCCTCCTCATCTCCTGTACTCCTCATTACCTGTCACTCCTCATTTCCTCTCCCCTCCATATCTTCTGGCTCTCCTCATCTCCTATCCCCAATCCATCTCCTGTCCATCCTCATATCCTATCCCTGCTCATCTCCTGTCCCTCCACATCTCCTGTCCCTCCTCATCTCCTGTACTCCTCATTATCTATCACTCCTCTTCTCCTGTCCCCTCCCTATCTCCTGTCCCTCCTCATCTCCTATCCCCTATCCCTCTCCTATCCATCCTCATAACATGTACCCTCCACATCTCCTGACTCCTCCGCATCACCTGTCTCCTCCGATTTTTTGTCCCTCACCATCTACTGTCTATCCTCATCTACTCTCCACTCCCCATCTTTTCTCCATCCTCATCTCCTCTCCCTCCTCATCTCCTGTCCCCACCTCATCTCCTGTCCCTCCCCATGTCCTGTCCCTCCTCATCTCATTTCCCCCTCATCTCCTGTCCCCTCCTTTTTCCTGTTCCCTACTTTTCTATTGTCCTTCCCATTTCCTGTCCCTCATCTCCTGCCCTCCTCATCTCATTTCCCCCTCATCTCCTGACCCATCCTTTTTCCTGTTCCCTCCTTTTCTCTTCTCCCTTCCCATCTCCTGTCCCTCCTCCTCTACTGTGCCTCCTGAGCTCCTGTCCATGCTCATTTCCTCTTCCCTCCTCAACTTTTGTCCCTTCCTCATCTCCTGTCCCTTCTCATCTCCTGTTTCTCCTCATCTGTTTCACCTCACATCCTGTCCCTCCTCATCTCCTGTCCCTCCTCATCTCCTGTCCCCCCATCTCCTTTCCCTCCTCATCTTCTGTCCATCTTCATCTTTGTCTCTCCACATCTCCTGTCCCTCGCCTGCTCCGGTCCCTCCACATCTCCTGTGTGCTGCCCATCTCCTGTCCCTCCTCATCTGCTGTCCTTCCTCCTCTCCTCTACTCCTGATTACCATGCACTCCTCATCTCCTCTCCCCTGCCCATCACCTGTCCCTCCTCATCTCCTGTCCCCTATCCATCTCCTGTCCCTCCTCATATCTTGTCTCCACGCATCTCCTGTCTCCTCCCTATCACCTGTCCCCTCTTCATCTACTATCCTTCCCCATCTCCTGTCTATCCTCATCTCTTCTACCCTCCCGTCTATTGTCCATCATCATCTCCTCTCCCCTCCTCATCTCCTGAGCCCTTCTCATCTCCTGTCCCTCCCTATGTCATCTCCCTTCCCAACTCCTCGCCCTCCATATGTCCTGTCCCTCCTCATCTCCTGTCCCTCTGCATCTCCTGTTCGTCCTAATCCCCTGTCTATCCCCATCTCCTGTCCCCTCCTCATCTCCTATCCCACCTCATGTCCTCTGCCTCCCCATCTGCTGTCTCTCCACATCGACTTTCCCTCCTCATCTCCTGTCCCCTCCTCATCTCCTGTCCCTCCTCCTCTGCTGTCCTCCCACAAATCCTGTCCCTCCTCATCTCTAGTCCCTCCATATCTCCTGTCCCTCCTCCTCTCCAGCCCTCCTACTCTCCTGTCCCTCCTCCTCTTCTATCCCTCCTCAACTCCTGTCTCTCCGCTTCTCCTGTTCCTCCCCATGTCATGTCACTTCTTATCTCCTGTGCCTCCTCATTTCCTGTCCCTCTGCACCTCCTGTCTCTCCTCATTACCAGTAACTCCTCATCAGCACTCCCCTCCCGATCTCCTGTCCTCTCCCCATATCCTCTCCTTCTCTATCTCATGTCTCTCCTCATCTGCTGTCCTTCATCATCTCTTGTTCCTCCTCATCTCCTGCCTCCTCTGCTTCTCCTGTCCCTCCTTACCCTCTGTAAACTCACCATCTACTGTATCTCCCCATCTCCTGTCCCTCCTCTTCTCCTGTCCCGCTCCATCTCCTGTCCCTCATCATTTCCTCTTCTTCCTCATGTCCTGTCCCTCATCATCTCTTGTTCATCCTCATCCCCGGTCCCTCCACATGTCCTGTCCCCTCCCCGTCTCCTGACTCCTCCTCATCTATCCCTGCTAGTGTCCTCACCCCCATCTCCTGTCAATCCTCAACTACTTTCCAACCTAATATCCTGACCCATCCCCATCTCCTGTCCCCTCCTTAACTCCTGTCCATCCTCATCTCTTGTCCCTCCTCATCTCCTGTTTCTCCTCATACCCTGTCCCTCCCCATCTTCTGTCCCTCCTCATCTCCTGTCCCTGCTCATCTTCTGTCCCTCCTCATCTCCTGTCCCTGCTCATCTCCTGTCCATCCTCATCTCCTTTCCCTCCTCATCTCCTGTCCATCCTCCTCTCCTGTCCCTTCTCCTCTCCTGTCCCTCCTCATCATCTGTCCCTCCACCTCTCCTGTCCCTCCTCATATCGTTTCGCCACCCATCTCCTGTCTCCTCCCCATCACCTGTGCCCTCCTCATCTACGATAACTACCCATCTCCTGTCCCTCCTCATCTCCAGTGCCGCCTCATCTCCTGTCGCTCCTCATCTCTGGTTTCTCCACATGACCAGTTACTCTTTCTCTCTTCGCCCCTCCCCATCTCCTGTCCCCTCCCCATCTCCTGTCCTTCCCCATCTGTTGTCCCTCCTCATCTCCTGTCCTTCATCATCACTTCATTCTCCTCATCTCCTGTCTCCTCCGCTTCTCCTGCCATTCCTCACCCTCTGTAACCTCCCCATATACTGTCTCTCCCCATCTCATGTCCCTCCTCATCTCCTGTCCTTCCCATCTCCTGTCCCTCATCATCTCCTATCCCTCCTCATCTCCTATGCCTAATTATCTCCTGTTCATCCTCACCCCTGTCCCTCCCCATCTCCTGTCACCTCCTCATCTCCTTTCCCTCCACCTTTCCTGTCCCTCCTAATCTCCTGTCCACTCCTCAACTCCTGTCCCTCCTCATCGCTTGACCGTCCTCATCTCCTGCTTATCCTCATAACCTGCCCCTCCTCATCTCCTGTCCCTCCACATCCCCTGTCCCTCCACTTTTCCTGTCCCCCAATCTCCTTTGCCTCCTCATCTTCTGTCCATCCTGATCGCTGTCCCTCCACATCTCCTGAGCCTCAACATCTCCTGTCCCTCTGCATCTCCTGTCTCCCCTCCATCTCCTGTCCCTCCTTATCTGCTGGACCTCCTCATCTCCTGTACTCCTGATTACCATGCAATCCTCAACTCCTCTCCCCTGCCCATCTCCTGTCCCTCCTCATCTCCTTTCCCTATCCATCTCCGGTCCCTCGTCATATCCTCTCACCACCCATCTCCTGTCTCTTCCCCATCACCTGTCCCCTCCTCATCTATTATCCCTCCCCATCTCCTAGCCATCCTCATCTCCTCTCCCCTCCCCATCTTTCGTCTGTTATCTCTTCTCCCCTCCTCATCTCCTGTCCCCTCCTCATCTCCTGTCCCTCCTTATGTCTTGTCCCTCCACCCTTCTCTTCCCTCCTCATCTCCTGTCGCTTCCTCATCTCCTCTCCCTCTTCATCTCCTGTCCCTCCTCATCTAATGTCCCTCGTCATTTCCTGACCCCTCCGCGGGTCCTGTTCCTGCCCATCTCCTGTCCCTCCTCATCTCCTGTCTCCTCCCCATCTCGTTGCCCTCCTCATCTACTGTCTGGGCTAATCACTTGTCCCTCCTCATTAACTACCACTATTCATATCTACACCCCTCCCCATCACTAGGACATCCAACTATCCTGTCCACTCCTCATTCCTGGTCCACCACTTATCCTGTCCTTCCGCATATCCGGTCCCTCCTCATCTTCTATTGCCTCCTCATCTCCTGTCCCATCCTCATCTCCTGAAACTCCTCTTCTCCTGTCCCTTCTCCTCTCCCGTACCTCCTCATTTCCTGTCCCTCCTCCTCTCCTCTCCCTCCTCCTCTCCTGTACCTCCTCATCTCATGTGCGGACTCATATCCTGTCCCTTCTCTTCTCCTGTTTCTCCACATGACCAGTTACTCCTCATCTCTTTTCCCCTCTCCATCTCCTTTCCTTCCTGGTCACCTGTCCCCTCCCCATCTCCTGTCCTTCCCCATCTGTCCCTCCTCATCTCCTGTTCTTCATCATCTCTTCATGCTCCTCATCTCCTGTCTCCTCCGCTTCTCCTGCCCATCCTCACCCTCTCTAACCATCCGATGTACTGTCTTTCGACATCTCCTGTTCCTCATCATCTCCAGTCCCTCCTCATCACCTATGCCTAATCATCTCCTGTTCATCCTTATCCCCTGTTCCTTCCCAACTCACGCCACCCCCACATCTCCTTTCCCTCCACCTCTCCTGTCCATCCTCATCTCCTGTCCCTCCCCATCTCCTGTCCCCCATCATCTCCTGTCCCTCCTCATCACCTATGCCTAATCATCTCCTGTTCATCCTTATTCCCTGTTCCTCCCCATTTCACGTCACCTCCACATCTCCTTTCCCTCCACCTCTCCTATCACTCCTCATCTCTTGTCCCTCCCCATCTCCTTTCTCTCCTCATCTCCTGTCCATCTTCTTCTCCTGTCCTTTCTAATCACGCATCTCTCCTCTCAATCTGTAACCTCCCCATATACTCTCTCTACCCATCTCCTGTCCCTCCCCATCTGCTGTCCCTCAGCATTAGCTGTCCATCCTCATATCCTGTCCCCTCCCCATCTCCTGTATGCCCCGCATCACCTGTCTCCTCCAATTTACAGTCCCTCCCCATCTTCTGTCTATCCTCATCTGTTCTCTCCTCCCCATCTTTTGTCCGGCTCATCTCCTCTCCCCCCCCTTATCTCCTGTCCTCCTCATTCCTGTCCCCACCCTTTCTCTAGTCCCTTCCCATCTCCTGTCCATCTCCTCTCCTGTCCCTCCTCATCTTCTGTCCCTCCTCATCTCCTGTCCCTTCCTAATATCCTATCCTACTTCATCTCTTCTCCCTCTTCATCTCCTGTTGCTCCTCATATCCTGTCCCTCCTCATCTACTGTCCTGCCACATCTGCTGTCCCTCCCATTATCCTCTCCCTCCTCATCTCCTTTCCCCCTCATCTCCTGTCCCCTCCTCATTCCTGTCCCCACCCTATCTCTAGTCCCTTCCCATCTCCTTTCCATCCTCCTCTCCTGTCCCTCCTCATCTCCTGCACCTCCTCATCTCCTGTCCCTTCCTAGTATCCTGTCCCTCCTCATCTCTTCTCGCTCCTCATCTACTGTTGCTCCTCATATGCTGCCCCTCCTCATCTCCTGTCCCTGCACATCTCCTATCCCTCCTCATCTTCTCTACTCCTCATTACCTGTCACTAATCATCTCCACTCCCCTCCTTGCAACTGTTCCTCCTCATCTCCTATCCCCTGTCCATCTCCTGTCTATCCTCATACTCTGTGCCCTCCCCATCTCATGTCTCCTCCGCATCACCTGTCTTCTCCAATTTACTGTCCCTCCCCATCTCATGTCTATCCTCATCGACACTCCCCTCCCCATCTTTTGTCTGTTCTCATCTTCTCTCTGCCCCTCATCTACTGTCCCCTCCTCATCTCCTGTCCCTTCCCTTGTCCTGTCCCTCCTCATCTCAGTTCCCCCTCATCTTCTTTCCCCTCCTCATTCCTGTTCCCTCCCTTTCTCTTATCCATTCCCATCTCCTGTCCCTCCTCATCTCCTGTCCCTTCCTCATCTCTTGACCCTCCTCATCTCCTGTCCCTCCTCATCTCCTGTTCCCTCTCATATCCTGTCCCTCCTCATCTCCAGTCTTCTCCGCATCACCTGTCTCCTCCTCATCTACTGTCCCTCCCCATTTCCTTCCAATCTTAACTCCTGTCCCTTCCCCTCCTCTATACATCCTCATCTCCTATCCTTTCCCTATACTCTGTCCATCCTCATTTCATGTTCCCTCCTCATATTCTGTCCCATCCTCATATCCTGTCAGGCCCAAGTTCCTGTCCCTTCCTCATCTGCTGTCCCTCCCAATTTCCTGTCCCTCCTCATCTGCTGTCCCTCCTCATCTCATGCCCCTCCTCATCCCTTGACCCTCCCCATGTACTGTTCCTCCTCATCTCCTCTCCCTCACCATGTCCTGTCCCTCCTCATTTCCTGTCCCTCCTCATCTCCTGTCCCTCCTCCTCTCCTGTCCCTCCTCATCTCCTCTCACTCCTCATCTCCTGTTTCACCTCATATCCTGTCCCTCCACAACTCCTGTCCCTCCTCATCTCCTATCCCTCACCATCTCCTTTCCCTTCCCATCTCCTGTCCCTCCTCATCACCTGTCCCTCCACATCTCCTGTCCCTCCCCATCTCCTGTCACTCCACATCACCTGTCTCCTCCTTTCTTCTTCCCTCCATATCTCCGGTCCGAAATCCTCTCCAGTCCCTCAACCTCTTCTGTGCCTCCTCCTCTCCTGTCCCCTCCGTGTCTCCTGTTTCTCCCCATTTCCCTTCCCTCCTCATCTCCTCTCCCTCCCCATGTCCTATCCCTTCTCATCTCCTGCCATCCTCATAACCTGTCCCCTCATCTCCTGTCCCCTCCTCATTCCTGTGCCCTCCCTTCTCTTCTCCCTCCCCGTCTCCTGTCACTCCTCATGTCTTCTCCCCTCCCTAGCTCCTGTCCCTCCTCCTCTCCTATCCCCTATCCATCTCCTGTTCATCCTCATATCCTGTCCCTTCCCCATCTCCTGGCTCCTCCGCTTCACCTGTCTCCTCCAATTCACTGTACTTCCCCACCACCTGTCTATCCTCATCTACAATCAACTCCCCATCTTTTATTCGTCCACATCTCCTCTTCCCCCGCTCATCTACTGTCCCCTCCTCATCTCTTGTCCCTTCCGATCTCCTGTCCCTCCTCCTCTCCTATCCCACCTCATCTCCTGTCCCTTCCTCATCTCATGACTCTCCTCATCTCCTGTCCCTCCTCATCTCCTGTTTCTCCTCATATGAAGTCCCTCCTCATCTCCAGAATCCTTCGCATCACCTGTCCCCTCCTCATCTCTGTCCCTCCCCATTTCCTGTCCATCCTCATCTCCTGTCCCTTCCCCATTCTCTGTCCATCCTCATCTACTGTGGTTTCCCTATCCTCTGTCCGTCCTCATTTCCTGTCTTCTCCTCATCTTCTCTCCCATCCTCTTATCCTGTTCCTCACAAATTCCTGAACCCTCCTCATCTCCTGTCTCTCCCAATTTCTTGCCCATCCTCAACTGCTGTCCCCTCCTCATCTCATGTCCCTTCCTAATATCCCTCTTCATCTCTTATCCCTCCTCTTCTCCTGTTGCTCCTCATATCCTGCCCCTCTTCATCTTCTGTCCCACCACATATCCTCTCCCTCCACATCTCTGATCTCTCCTCATCTCCTGTACTCCTCATTACCTACCACTCCTCACTTCCACTCCCCTCCTTGCTCCTGTCCCTCCTCATCTCCTATCACATGTCCATCTCCTGTCCATCCTCATACTCTGTCCCCTCCCCATCTCCTCTCTCCTCCGCATCACCTGTCTTCTCCAATTTACTGTCCCTCCTCATCTCCTCTTTCCCCTCATATCCTGTCCCTCCTCATCTCCACTCTCCTCAGTATCACCTGTCCCCTCCTCATCTGCTGTCCCTCCCCATTTCCTGTCCATCCTTATCTCCTGTCCCTTCCCCTCCTCTGTCTGTCCTCATCTCCTCTCCTTTCCCTATACTCTGTCCGTCCTCATTTCCTGTTCTGTCCTCATCTTCTGTCCCATCCTCATATTCTTTCCTGTGCAATTTCCTGTCCACTCCTCATCTGCTGTCCCTCCCAGTTTCCTGTCCTTCCTCAGCTGTTGTCCCGTCCTCATCTCCTGTCCCCTCCTCATCCCTTGACCCTCCCCATGTCCTGTCAAACATCATCTCCTCTCCCTCACAATGACTGTCCCCCTTCATATCCTTTCCCCCTTATATCCTGTCCCCTCCTCATTCCTGTCCCATCCCTTTCTCTTCTCCATTCCCATCTCCTGTCCATCCTCCTCTCCTGTCCCATCTCATCTCCTGTCCCTCCTCATCTCCTCTCCCTCCTCATCTCCTGTCCCTCCTCATCTCCTCTCCCTCCTCATCTCCTGTCCCTCCTCATCTCCTCTCCCTCCGCAACCCCTCTCACTCCTCATCTCCTGTTTCTCCTCATATCCTGTCCCTCCATATCTCCTGTCTCTCCTCATCTCCTATCCCTCACCATCTCCTTTCCCTCCTCATCTCCTGTCCCTCCTCTTCTCCTGTCCCTCCCCATCTCCGGTCCCTCCACATCACCTGTCTCTTCCCCATCTCCTTCCCTCCACATCTCCTGTTCCTCCTAATCTCCTGTACTCCTCATTACCTGGCACTCCTCATCTCCTTTCCCCTCCATATCTCCTGTCCCTCCTGCTCTCCTATCTCGATTCACCCCTGTCCATCCTCATGTCCTGTCCCCTCCCCCATCTCCTGTCTCCTCCCAATCACCTGTCTCCTCCAATTTACTGTCCCTCTCCATCTACTGTCTATCCTCATCTAATCTCCACTCCCCATCTTTTCTCCATCCTTATCTCCTCTCCCTCCCCTTATCTCCTGTCCCCTCCTCATCTCCTGTCCCTCCCCTTGTCCTGTCCCTCCTCATATCATTTCCCCCTCATCTCCTGTCCCCTCCTCATTGTTGTTCCCTCCTTTCTCTTACCCCTTCCCATCACCTGTCCCTCCTCCTCTCCTGTCCCTCCTCATCTCCTGTCCGCCCTCATCTCCTCTTCCCTCCTCCTCTCCTGTCCCTCCTCATCTCCTGTCCCTCCATATCTCCTGTTCCTCCTCCTCTCCTGTCCCTCCTCCTCTTCTGTCCCTACTCATCTCCAGTCCCCTCCCTGTCTCCATTTCCTCCCGATTTCCTCTAACTCCTCATCTCCTGTCTCTCCTCATTACCAGTCACTCCTCATCTCTACTCCCCTTCTGATCAGCTGTCCCCTCCCCATCTCCTCTCCTTCTCCATATCATGTCCCTCCTCATCTCCTGTCCTTCATCATCTATTGTTCCTCCATGTCTCCTGTCTCTTACGCTTCTCCTGTCCCTCCTCACCTTCTGTAAACTCACCATCTACTCTATCTCCCCCTCTCCTGTCCCTCCTCTTCTCCTGTCCCTCCCCATCCCCTGTCCATACCCATCTCCTCTTCCCCCTCATCTCCTGTCCCTCATCATGTCCTGTTTGTTCATTTCCGGTCCCTCCCTATCTCCTCTCTCCTCCCCGTCTCCTGATCCCTCTTCATCTCCTGTCCGTCATGATCTCCTGTTTGTCCTTATCTCCGGTCCCTCCCCATCTACTGTCCTCTCCTCGTCTCCTGACCCCTGCTCATCTCCTATCCCTGCTAGTGTCCAGTCCCAAAATCTCCTGTCCATCCTCAAATACTTTCCCTCCTCATGTCCTGATCCATCCCTATCTCATGTCCTTCCCCATCCCCTGCCCCTACCCATCTCCTGTCACTTCCACATCTGCTTTCCCCCCACCTCTCCTGTCCCTCCTCATCTCCTGTCCCTCCTCATCTCCTCTTCCCTCCTCATCTCCTGTCCCTCCAAATCTCCTGTCCGCCCTCATCTCCTGTACCTCCTCATCTCCTTTCCCTCCCCATCTCCTTTCTCTCCTCATCTCCGGTCTCTCCTCATCTCCTGACCTTTCTAATCAAATACCCTTCCTCACCCTCTGTAACCTCATCATCTACTCTCTCTCCCCATCTCCTGTCCCTCCCCATCCACTGTCCCTGCACATTTCCTGTACATCCTCATCTCCTGTCTCTTCCCCATCCGTTGTTCATCCTCATCTCTTGTGCTTTCCCCATCATCTATCCGTCCTCATTCCCTGTCCCCTCCTCATCTTCTGTCCTATCCTCATGTCCTGACCCTCCCAATTTTCTGTCCCCTCCTCATCTCCTGTCCCTCCCAATTTCCTTTCCCTCCTCTTCTGATCTCCCCTCCTCATCCCTCGAATCTCCCCATATCCAGTCCCTCCTCATCTCCTCTCCCTCTCCATGTCCTGTCCCTCCTCATCTCCTTTCCCCCTCATCTCCTGTTCCTTCCTCATTCCTTTCCCCTCCCTTTCTCTTGTCCCTTCCCATCTCCTGGCCATTCTCCTCTCCTGTCCCTCCTCATTTCCTCTCCCGCCTCATCTCCTGTCACTTCCTATTCTCCAGTCCTTCCTCATCACCTCTCCCTCCTCATTTCCTGTACCTCCTCATCTCCTGTTTCTCCTGATCTCCTGTCCCTACTCCTCTCCTGTTCCTCCTCATCTGGGCCCCTCATCAAGTGTTACCTCCTCATTTCCTGTACCTCCTCATCTCCTGTTTCTCCTCATATCCTGTCCCTCCTCATCTCCAATCTCCTCCGCATCACCTGTCCCGTACCATCTATTGTCCATCCTTCTCCATCTCCTGTCCCTCATCCTCTCCTGAGCTTCATCAACTCTTGTTCCTCCCCATCTCCTGTCTCCTCCGCTTCTCCTGTCCCTCCTCACCCTCTGTAAACTCACCATCGAGTGTATCTCCCCCTCTTCTGTCCCTCCTCTTCTCCTGACCATCCCCATCTCCTGTCCCTCATCATCTCCTCTTCCCTCTTCATCTCCTGTCCCCTCCTCCACTCCTGTCCCTCCTCATCTCCTCTCACTCGTCATCTCCTCTTTCTCCTCATATCCTGTCCTTCCTCATCTCCTGTCCCTCCTCATCTCCTGTCCCACCCCATCTCCTCTCACTCGTCATCTCCTCTTTCTCCTCATATCCTGTCCTTCCTCATCTCCTGTCCCTCCTCATCTCCTGTCCCACCCCATCTCCTGTCTCTCCTCATCTCCTGCCTCTCCTCATACCCTGAGCTTTCTAATCACCTACCCCTCCTTACCCTCTGTAACCTCCCCATTGACTCTCTCTCCCCATCTCCTGTCCCTCCCCATCTACTGTCCCTCCGCATTTCCTGTCCATCCTCATCTCCTATCCCTTCCCCATCGTCTGTCCGTCCTCATCTCCTGTCCTTTACCCATCCTCTGTCCATCCTCATCTCCTGTCCCTCCTCATCTCCTGTCCCCTCCTCATATCCTGTACCTCCCTATGTCTTGTCCCTCTGCATCTCCTCTGCCTCCCCATGTCCTGTCCATC
>NW_028327308.1:0-33314 GCF_031878675.1 Megascapheus bottae | reverse complement strand
TAGAATGTAGGTGTGTGAAATCACAATGGAGGTGTGTGAAGTCACAGACTGGAGGTGTGTGAAGTCACAAAATGGAGGTGTGTGAAGTCATAGAATGGAGGTGTGAGAACTCACAGAATGGAGGTCCGTGAGGCCATAGAATGTAGGTGTGTGAAGTCAGAGAATGGAGGTGTGTGAAATCAGATTGTAAGTGTGTGAAGTCATGGAATGTAGGAGTGCGAAGTCATAGAAAAGAGGTGTGTGAAGTCAGAATGGAGGTGTGTGAAGTCATAGAATGGAGGTGTGTGAAATCAGAATGGAGGTGTGTGAACTCATAGAATGGAGGTGTGTGAAATCACAATGGAGGTGTGTGAAGTCATAGACTGGAGGTGTGTGAAGTCACAAAATGGAGGTGTGTGAACTCATAGAATGGAGGTGTGTGAAGTCATAGAATAGAGGTGTGCGAAATCATAGAATGGAGGTGTGTGAACTCACAGAATGGAGGTCCGTGAAGCCATAGAATGTAGGTGTGTGAAGTCACAGAATGGAGGTGTGTGAAATCAGATTGGAAGTGTGTGAAGTCATGAAATGTAGGTGTGCGAAGTCATAGAATGGAGGTGTGTGAAGTCAGAATGGAGGTGTGTGAAGTCATAGAATGGAGGTGTGTGAAGTCATAATGGAGGTGTGTGAACTCATAAAATGGAGGTGTCAAATCAAAATGGAGGTGTGTGAAGTCATAGAATGGAGGTGTGTGAAGTCATAGAATGGAGGTGTGTAAAGTCAGAATGGAGGTGTGTGAAATCATAGAATGGAGGTGTGTGAAGTCATAGAAGGGAGGTGTGTGAAGTCATAGAATGGAGGTGTGTGAAGTCATAGAAAGGAGATGTGGTGAAGACACAGAATGGAGATGTGTGAAGTCACAGAATGGAGGTGTGTGAAGTCAGAGAATGAAGGTGTGTGACCTGAGAATGGAGGTGTGTGAAGACAGAGAATGGAGGTGTGCGAAGTCATAGAATGGATGTGTGTGAAGTCAGAATGGAAGTGTATGAAGTCATAGAATGGAGGTGTGTTAAGTCATAGAAAAGGAGGTATGTGAAGTCACAGAATGGAGGTGTGTGAAGTCACAGAATGGAGGTGTGTGAAGTCACAGAATGAAGGTGTGTGAACTCAGAATGGGGTGTGTGTGAAGTCACAGAATGAGGTGTGTGAAGTCATAGAATAGAGGTTTGTGAAGTCAAAGAATGGAGGTGGGTGAAGTCATAGAATGGAGGTGTGTGATGTCACAGAATGGAGGTGTGTGAAGTCACAGAATGAAGGTGTGTGACCTCAGAATGAAAGTGTATGAAGTCAGAGAATGGAGATGTGCGAAGTCATAGAGTGGAGTTGTGTGAAGTCAGAATGGAGGTGTGTGAAGTCATAGAATGGAGGTTTGTGAAGTCACAGAATGGAGGTGTGTGAAGTCATAGAATGGAGGCGTGTGAAGTCAGAATGGAGGTTTTTGAACTCACAGAATGGAGGTATGTGAAGTCACAATGGAGGTGTGTGAAGTCATAGAATGGAGGTGTGTGAAGTCACAGAATGGAGGTGTGTGAAGTCATAGAATGGAGGTGTGTGAACTCATCGAATGGAGGTGTGTTCAGTCATAGAATGGAGTTGTGTGAAGACAGAATGGAGGTGTGTGAAGTCATAGAATGGAGGTGTGTGAAGTCACAGAATGGAGGTGTGTGATTTCACAGAATGGAGGTGTGTGAAGTCACAGAATGAAGGTGTGTGAACCCAGAATGGAGGTGTGTGAAGTCACAGAATGGAGGTGTGTGAAGTCATAGAATGGAGGTTTGTGAAGTCAAAGAATGAAGGTGTGTGAAGTCATAGAATGGAGGTGTGTGAAGTCACTGAATGGATGTTTGTGAAGTAATGATGAAGGTGTGTGAAGTCACAGAATGGATGTGTGTGAAGTGAGAATGGAGGTGTGTGTAGTCAGAATGGAAGTGTGTGAAGTCACAGACTGGAGGTGTGTGAAGTCATAGAATAGAGGTGTGCGAAATCATAGAATGGAGGTGTGTGAACTCACAGAATGGAGGTCCGTGAAGCCATAGAATGTAGGTGTGTGAAGTCACAGAATGGAGGTGTGTGAAATCAGATTGGAAGTGTGTGAAGTCATGGAATGTAGGTGTGCGAAGTCATAGAATGGAGGTGTGTGAAGTCAGAATGGAGGTGTGTGAAGTCATAGAATGGAGGTGTGTGAAGTCATAATGGAGGTGTGTGAACTCATAAAATGGAGGTGTGTGAAATCAAAATGGAGGTGTGTGAAGTCATAGAATGGAGGTGGGTGAAGTCATAGAATGGAGGTGTGTAAAGTCAGAATGGAGGTGTGTGAAATCATAGTATGGAGGTGTGTGAAGTCATAGAAGGGAGGTGTGTGAAGTCATAGAATGGAGGTGTGTGAAGTCATAGAAAGGAGGTGTGTGAAGACACAGAATGGAGATGTGTGAAGTCACAGAATGGAGGTGTGTGAAGTCAGAGAATGAAGGTGTGTGACCTCAGAATGGAGGTGTGTGAAGACAGAGAATGGAGGTGTGCGAAGTCATAGAATGGAGGTGTGTGAAGTCAGAATGGAAGTGTATGAAGTCATAGAATGGAGGTGTGTTAAGTAATAGAAAGGAGGTGTGTGAAGTCACAGAATGGAGGTGTGTGAACTCACAGAATGGAGGTGTGTGAAGTCACAGAATGAAGGTGTGTGAACTCAGAATGGAGGTGTGTGAAGTCGCAGAATGGAGGTGTGTGAAGTCATAGAATGGAGGTTTGTGAAGTCAAAGAATTGAGGTGGGTGAAGTCATAGAATGGAGGTGTGTGATGTCACAGATGGAGGTGTGTGAAATCAGATTGGAAGTGTGAAGTCATGGAATGTAGGTGTGCGAAGTCATAGAATGGAGGTGTGTGAAGTCAGAATGGAGGTGTGTGAAGTCAGAATGGAGGTGTGTGAACTCATAGAATGGAGGTGTGAGAAATCACATGGAGGTGTGTGAAGTCATAGAATGGAGGTGTGTGAAGTCATAGAATGGAGGTGTGTGAAGTCAGAATGGAGGTGTGTGAAATCATAGAATGGAGGTGTGTGAAGTCATAGAAGGGAGGTGTGTGAAGTTATAGAATGGAGGTGTGTGAAGTCATAGAACGGAGGAGTGTGATGTCACAGAATGGAGATGTGTGAAGTCACAGAATGGAGGTGTGTGAAGTCACAGAATGAAGGAGTGCGACCTCAGGATGGAGGTGTGTGAATACAGTGAATGGAGGTGTGCGAAGTCATAGAATGGAGGGTGTGTGAAGTCAGAATGGAGGTGTATGAAGTCATAGAATGGAGGTGTGTTAAGTCATAGAAAGGAGGTGTGTGAAGTCACAGAATGGAGGTGTGTGAAGTCACAGAATGGAGGTGTGTGAAGTCACAGAATGGAGGTGTGTGAAGTCATAGTGTGGAGGTTTGTGAAGTCAAAGAATGGAGGTGTGTGAAGTCATAGAATGGAGGTGTGTGAAGTCACAGAATGGATGTTTTTGACGTAAGGATGAAGGTGTGTGAAGTCACAGAATGGAGGTGTGTAAAGTCAGAATGGGGGTGTGTATAGTCAGAATGGAAGTGTGTAAAGTCACAGAATGGAGGTGTGTGAAGTCATAGAATGGAGGTGTGTGCACTCATAGAATGGAGGTGTGTGAACTCACAGAATGGAGGTGTGTGAAGCCATAGAATGTAGGCGTGTGAAGTCACAGAATGGAGGTGTGTGAAATCAGTTTGGAGGTGTGTGCAGTCATGGAATGCAGGTGTGCGAAGTCATAGAATGGAGATGTGTGAAATCAGATTGGAGGTGTGTGCAGTCATAGAATGTAGGTGTGCGAAGTCACAAAATGGAGGTGTGTGAAGTCATGGAATGGAGGTGTGTGAAGTCATAGAAAGGAGTGTGTGAAGTCACAGAATGGAGGTGTGTGAGTCACAGAATGGAGGTGTGGGAAATCACAGAATGAAGGTGTGTGACCTCAGAATGGAGGTGTGTGAAGTCAGAATGGAGGTGTGTGCAGTCATGGAATGTAGGTGTGCGAAGTCATAGAATGGATGTGTGTGAAGTCAGAATGCAGGTGTGTGGAGTCATAGAATGGAGGTGTGTGAAGTCAGAATGTAGGTGTGTGAACTCATAGAATGTAGGTGTGTGAAATCACAATGGAGGTGTGTGAAGTCACAGACTGGAGGTGTGTGAAGTCACAAAATGGAGGTGTGTGAAGTCATAGAATGGAGGTGTGTGAACTCACAGAATGGAGGTCCGTGAGGCCATAGAATGTAGGTGTGTGAAGTCAGAGAATGGAGGTGTGTGAAATCAGATTGGAAGTGTGTGAAGTCATGGAATGTAGGAGTGCGAAGTCATAGAAAAGAGGTGTGTGAAGTCAGAATGGAGGTGTGTGAAGTCATAGAATGGAGGTGTGTGAAATCAGAATGGAGGTGTGTGAACTCATAGAATGGAGGTGTGTGAAATCACAATGGAGGTGTGTGAAGTCATAGACTGGAGGTGTGTGAAGTCACAAAATGGAGGTGTGTGAACTCATAGAATGGAGGTGTGTGACGTCATAGAATAGAGGTGTGCGAAATCATAGAATGGAGGTGTGTGAACTCACAGAATGGAGGTCCGTGAAGCCATAGAATGTAGGTGTGTGAAGTCACAGAATGGAGGTGTGTGAAATCAGATTGTAAGTGTGTGAAGTCATGAAATGTAGGTGTGCGAAGTCATAGAATGGAGGTGTGTGAAGTCATAATGGAGGTGTGTGAACTTATAAAATGGAGGTGTCAAATCAAAATGGAGGTGTGTGAAGTCATAGAATGGAGGTGTGTGAAGTCATAGAATGGAGGTGTGTAAAGTCAGAATGGAGGTGTGTGAAATCATAGAATGGAGGTGTGTGAAGTCATAGAAGGTAGGTGTGTGAAGTCATAGAATGGAGGTGTGTGAAGTCATAGAAAGGAGGTGTGTGAAGACACAGAAAGGAGATGTGTGAAGTCACAGAATGGATGTGTGTGAAGTCATAGAATGAAGGTGTGTGACCTCAGAATGGAGGTGTGTGAAGACAGAGAATGGAGGTGTGCGAAGTCATAGAATTGGATGTGTGTGAAGTCAGAATGGAAGTGTATGAAGTCATAGAATGGAGGTGTGTTAAGTCATAGAAAGGAGGTGTGTGAAGTCACAGAATGGAGGTGTGTGAAGTCACAGAATGTAGGTGTGTGAAGTCACAGAATGAAGGTGTGTGAACTCAGAATGGAGGTGTGTGAAGTCACAGAATGGAGGTGTGTGAAGTCATAGAATGGAGGTTTGTGAAGTCAAAGAATGGAGGTGGGTGAAGTCATAGAATGGAGGTGTGTGATGTCACAGAATGGAGGTGTGTGAAATCAGATTGGAAGTGTGTGAAGTCATGGAATGTAGGTGTGCGAAGTCATAGAATGGAGGTGTGTGAAGTCAGAATGGAGGTGTGTGAAGTCATAGAATGGAGGTGTGTGAAGTCAGAATGGAGGTGTGTGAAGTCAGAATGGAGGTGTGTGAAGTCATAGAATGGAAGTGTGAGAAGTCACAGAATGGAGGTGTGTGATTTCACAGAATGGAGGTGTGTGAAGTCACAGAATGGAGGTGTGTGAAGTCATAGAATGGAGGTTTGTGAAGTCAAAGAATGGAGGTGTGTGAAGTCATAGAATGGAGGTGTGTGATGTCACGGAATGGAGGTGTGTGAAATCAGATTGGAAGTGTGTGAAGTCATGGAATATAGGTGTGCGAAGTCATAGAATGGAGGTGTGTGAAGTCATAGAATGGAGGTGTGTGAAGTCAGAATGGAGGTGTGTGAACTCATAGAATGGAGGTGTGAGAAATCACAATGGAGGTGTGTGAAGTCATAGAATGGAGGTGTGTGAAGTCATAGAATGGAGGTGTGTGAAGTCAGAATGGAGGTGTGTGAAATCATAGAATAGAGGTGTGTGAAGTCATAGAAGGGAGGTGTGTGAAGTCATAGAATGGAGGTGTGTGAAGTCATAGAACGGAGGTGTGTGATGTTACAGAATGGAGATGTGTGAAGTCACAGAATGGAGGTGTGTGAAGTCACAGAATGAAGGTGTGCGACCTCAGAATGGAGGTGTGTGAATACAGAAAATGGAGGTGTGCGAAGTCATAGAATGGAGGTGTGTGAAGTCAGAATGGAGGTGTATGAATTCATAGAGTGGAGGTGTGTTAAGTCATAGAAAGGAGGTGTGTGAAGTCACAGAATGGAGGTGTGTGAAGTCACAGAATGGAGGTGTGTGAAGTCACAGAATGAAGATGTGTGAATTCAGAATGGAGGTGTGTGAAGTCACAGAATGGAGGTGTGTGAAGTCATAGTATGGAGGTTTGTGAAGTCAAAGAATGGAGGTGTGTGAAGTCATAGAATGGAGGTGTGTGAAGTCACAGAATGGATGTTTTTGACGTAAGGATGAAGGTGTGTGAAGTCACAGAATGGAGGTGTGTGAAGTCAGAATGGGGGTGTGTATAGTCAGAATGGAAGTGTGTAAAGTCACAGAATGGAGGTGTGTGAAGTCATAGAATGGAGGTGTGTGCACTCATAGAATGGAGGTGTGTGAACTCACAGAATGGAGGTGTGTGAAGCCATAGAATGTAGGTGGGTGAAGTCACAGAATGGAGGTGTGTGAAATCAGATTGGAGGTGTGTGCAGTCATGGAATGCAGGTGTGCGAAGTCATAGAATGGAGGTGTGTGAAATCAGATTGGAGGTGTGTGCAGTCATAGAATATAGGTGTGCGAAGTCAGAAAATGGAGGTGTGTGAAGTCATGGAATGGAGGTGTGTGAAGTCATAGAAAGGAGGTGTGTGAAGTCACAGAATGGAGGTGTGTGAGTCACAGAATGGAGGTGTGGGAAATCACAGAATGAAGGTGTGTGACCTCAGAATGGAGGTGTGTGAAGTCAGAATGGAGGTGTGTGCAGTCATGGAATGTAGGTGTGCGAAGTCATAGAATGGATGTGTGTGAAGTCAGAATGGAGGTGTGTGGAGTCATAGAATGGAGGTGTGTGAAGTCAGAATGGAGGTGTGTGAACACATAGAATGTAGGTGTGTGAAATCACAATGGAGGTGTGTGAAGTCACAGACTGGAGGTGTGTGAAGTCACAAAATGGAGGTGTGTGAAGTCATAGAATGGAGGTGTGTGAACTCACAGAATGGAGGTCCGTGAGGCCATAGAATGTAGGTGTGTGAAGTCACAGAATGGAGGTGTGTGAAATCAGATTGGAAGTGTGTGAAGTCATGGAATGTAGGTGTGCGAAGTCATAGAATGGAGGTGTGTGAAGTCAGAATGGAGGTGTGTGAAGTCATAGAATGGAGGTGTGTGAAATCAGAATGGAGGTATGTGAACTCATAGAATGGATGTGTGTGAAATCACAATGGAGGTGTGTGAAGTCATAGACTGGAGGTGTGTGAAGTCACAAAATGGAGGTGTGTGAAATCATAGAATGGAGGTGTGTGAAGTCATAGAAAGGAGGTGTGTGAAGTCACAGAATGGAGGTGTGTGAAGTCACAGAATGAAGGTGTGTGACCTCAGAATGGAGGTGTATGAAGTCAGAGAATGGAGATGTGCGAAGTCATAGAGTGGAGGTGTGTGAAGTCAGAATGGGGGTGTGTGAAGTCATAGAAGGGAGGTGTGTGAAGTCACAGAATGGAGATGTGTGAAGTCAGAATGGAGGTGTGTGAAGTCATAGAATGAAGGTGTGTGAAGTTACAATGGCGGTGTGTGAACTCATAGAATGGAGTTGTGTGAAGTCACAAGGGTGGTGTGTGAAGTCATAGAATGGAGGTTTGTGAAGTCACAGAATGGAGGTGTGTGAAGTCATAGAATGGAGGCGTGTGAAGTCAGAATGGAGGTTTTTGAACTCACAGAATGGAGGTGTGTGAAGTCAGAATGGAGGTGTGTGAAGTCATAGAATGGAGGTGTGTGAAGTCACAGAATGGAGGTGTGTGAAGTCATAGAATGGAGGTGTGTGAACTCATCGAATGGAGGTGTGTTCAGTCATAGAATGGAGTTGTGTGAAGTCAGAATGGAGGTGTGTGAAGTCATAGAATGGAGGTGTGTGAAGTCACAGAATGGAGGTGTGTGATTTCACAGAATGGAGGTGTGTGAAGTCACAGAATGAAGGTGTTTGAACCCAGAATGGAGGTGTGTGAAGTCACAGAATGGAGGTGTGTGAAGTCATAGAATGGAGGTTTGTGAAGTCAAAGAATGAAGGTGTGTGAAGTCATAGAATAGAGGTGTGTGAAGTCACTGAATTGATGTTTGTGAAGTAATGATGAAGGTGTGTGAAGTCACAGAATGGATGTGTGTGAAGTGAGAATGAAGGTGTGTGTAGTCAGAATGGAAGTGTGTGAAGTCACAGACTGGAGGTGTGTGAAGTCATAGAATAGAGGTGTGCGAAATCATAGAATGGAGGTGTGTGAACTCACAGAATGGAGGTCCGTGAAGCCATAGAATGTAGGTGTGTGAAGTCACAGAATGGAGGTGTGTGAAATCAGATTGGAAGTGTGTGAAGTCATGGAATGTAGGTGTGCGAAGTCATAGAATGGAGGTGTGTGAAGTCAGAATGGAGGTGTGTGAAGTCATAGAATGGAGGTGTGTGAAGTCATAATGGAGGTGTGTGAACTCATAGAATGGACGTGTGTGAAATCAAAATGGAGATGTGTGAAGTCATAGAATGGAGGTGGGTGAAGTCATAGAATGGAGGTGTGTAAAAGTCATAATGGAGGTGTGTGAAATTATAGTATGGAGGTGTGTGAAGTCATAGAAGGGAGGTGTGTGAAGTCATAGAATGGAGGTGTGTGAAGTCATAGAAAGGAGGTGTGTGAAGACACAGAATGGAGATGTGTGAAGTCACAGAATGGAGGTGTGTGAAGTCAGAGAATGAAGGTGTGTGACCTCAGAATGGAGGTGTGTGAAGACAGAGAATGGAGGTGTGCGAAGTCATAGAATGGAGGTGTGTGAAGTCAGAATGGAAGTGTATGAAGTCATAGAATGGAGGTGTGTTAAGTCATAGAAAGGAGGTGTGTGAAGTCACAGAATGGAGGTGTGTGAAGTCACAGAATGGAGGTGTGTGAAGTCACAGAATGAAGGTGTGTGAACTCAGAATGGAGGTGTGTGAAGTCGCAGAATGGAGGTGTGTGAAGTCATAGAATGGAGGTTTGTGAAGTCAAAGAATGGAGGTGGGTGAAGTTATAGAATGGAGGTGTGTGATGTCACAGAATGGAGGTGTGTGAAATCAGATTGGAAGTGTGTGAAGTCATGGAATGTAGGTGTGCGAAGTCATAGAATGGAGGTGTGTGAAGTCAGAATGGAGGTGTGTGAAGTCAGAATGGAGGTGTGTGAACTCATAGAATGGAGGTGTGAGAAATCACATGGAGGTGTGTGAAGTCATAGAATGGAGGTGTGTGAAGTCATAGAATGGAGGTGTGTGAAGTCAGAGTGGAGGTGTGTGAAATCATAGAATGGAGGTGTGTGAAGTCATAGAAGGGAGGTGTGTGAAGTTATAGAATGGAGGTGTGTGAAGTCATAGAACGGAGGAGTGTGATGTCACAGAATGGAGATGTGTGAAGTCACAGAATGGAGGTGTGTGAAGTCACAGAATGAAGGAGTGCGACCTCAGGATGGAGGTGTGTGAATACAGTGAATGTAGGTGTGCGAAGTCATAGAATGAATGTGTGTGAAGTCAGAATGGAGGTGTGTGGAGTCATAGAATGGAGGTGTGTGAAGTCAGAATGGAGGTGTGTGAACTCCTAGAATGTAGGTGTGTGAAATCACAATGGAGGTGTGTGAAGTCACAGACTGGAGGTGTGTGAAGTCACAAAATGGAGGTGTGTGAAGTCATAGAATGGACGTGTGTGAACTCACAGAATGGAGGTCCGTGAGGCCATAGAATGTAGTTGTGTGAAGTCAGAGAATGGAGGTGTGTGAAATCAGATTGGAAGTGTGTGAAGTCATGGAATGTAGGAGTGCGAAGTCATAGAAAAGAGGTGTGTGAAGTCAGAATGGAGGTGTGTGAAGTCATAGAATGGAGGTGTGTGAAATCAGAATGGAGGTGTGTGAACTCATAGAATGGAGGTGTGTGAAATCACATGGAGGTGTGTGAAGTCATAGACTGGAGGTGTGTGAAGTCACAAAATGGAGGTGTGTGAACTCATAGAATGGAGGTGTGTGAAGTCATAGAAAGGAGGTGTGTGAAGTCACAGAATGGAGATGTGTGAAGTAACAGAATGGAGGTGTGTGAAGTCACAGAATGAAGGTGTGTGACCTCAGAATGGAGGTGTGTGAATACAGAGAATGGAGGTGTGCGAAGTCATAGAATGGAGGTGTGTGAAGTCAGAATGGAGGTGTATGAAGTCATAGAATGGAGGTGTGTTAAGTCATAGAAAGGAGGTGTGTGAAGTCACAGAATGGAGGTGTGTGAAGTCACAGAATGGAGGTGTGTGAAGTCACAGAATGAAGGTGTGTGAACTCAGAATGGAGGTGTGTGAAGTCACAGAATGGAGGTGTGTGAAGTCATAGAATGGAGGTTTGTGAAGTCAAAGAATGGAGGTGTGTGAAGTCATAGAATGGAGGTGTGTGAAGTCACAGAATGGATGTTTTTGACGTAAGGATGAAGGTGTGTGAAGTCACAGAATGGAGGTGTGTGAAGTCAGAATGGGGGTGTGTATAGTCACAATGGAAGTGTGTAAAGTCACAGCATGGAGGTGTGTGAAGTCATAGAATGGAGGTGTGTGAAGTCACAGAATGGAGGTGTGTGAAATCAGATTGGAGGTGTGTGCAGTCATGGAATATAGGTGTGCGAAGTCACAAAATGGAGGTGTGTGAAGTCATGGAATGGAGGTGTGTGAAGTCACAGAAAGGAGGTGTGTGAAGTCACAGAATGGAGGTGTGTGAGTCACAGAATGGAGGTGTGGGAAATCACAGAATGAAGGTGTGTGACCTCAGAATGGAGGTGTGTGAAGTCAGAATGGAGGTGTGTGCAGTCATGGAAGGTAGGTGTGCGAAGTCATAGAATGGATGTGTGTGAAGTCAGAATGGAGGTGTGTGGAGTCATAGAATGGAGGTGTGTGAAATCACAATGGAGGTGTGTGAAGTCACAGACTGGAGGTGTGTGAAGTCACAAAATGGAGGTGTGTGAAGTCGTAGAATGGAGGTATGTGAACTCACAGAATGGAGGTCCGTGAAGCCATAGAATGTAGGTGTGTGAAGTCACAGAATGGAGGTGTGTGAAGTCAGATTGGAACTGTGTGAAGTCATGGAATGTAGGTGTGCGAAGTCATAGAATGGAGGTGTGTGAAATCAGAATGGAGGTGTGTGAAGTCATAGAATTGAGGTGTGTGAAATCAGAATGGAGGTGTGTGAACTCATAGAATGGAGGTGTGTGAAATCACAATGGAGGTGTTTGAAGTCATAGACTGGAGGTGTGTGAAGTCACAAAATGGAGGTGTGTGAACTCATAGAATGGAGGTGTGTGAAGTCATAGAAAGGAGGTGTGTGAAGTCACAGAATGGAGGTGTGTGAAGTCACAGAATGAATGTGTGTGACCTCAGAATGGACTTGTATGAAGTCAGAGAATGGAGATGTGCGAAGTCATAGAATGGTGGTGTGTGAAGTAAGAATGGAGGTGTGTGAAGTCATAGAATGAAGGTGTGTGAAGTTACAATGGCGGTGTGTGAACTCATAGAATGGAGGTGTGTGAAGTCACAAGGGTGGTGTGTGAAGTCATAGAATGGAGGTTTGTGAAGTCACAGAATGGAGGTGTGTGAAGTCATAGAATGGAGGCGTGTAAAGTCAGAATGGAGGTTTTTGAACTCACAGAATGGAGGTGTGTGAAGTCAGAATGGAGGTGTGTGAAGTCATAGAATGGAGGTGTGTGAAGTCACAGAATGGAGGTGTGTGAAGTCATAGAATGGAGGTGTGTGAAGTCAGAATGGAGGTGTGTGAAGTCATAGAATGGAGGTGTGAGAAGTCACAGAATGGAGGTGTGTGATTTCACAGAATGGAGGTGTGTGAAGTCACAGAATGAAGGTGTGTGAACTCAGAATGGAGGTGTGTGAAGTCACAGAATGGAGGTGTGTGAAGTCATAAAATGGAGGTTTGTGAAGTCAAAGAATGGAGGTGTGTGAAGTCATAGAATGGAGGTGTGTGAAGGCACAGAATGGATGTTTTTGAAGTAATGATGAAGGTGTGTGAAGTCACAGAATGGATGTGTGTGAAGTGAGAATGGAGGTGTGTGTAGTCAGAAGGGAAGTTTGTGAAGTCACAGAATGGATGTGTGTGAAGTCATAGAAAAGAGGTGTGTGAAGTCATAGAATGGAGGTGTGTGAACTCACAGAATGGAGGTCCGTGAAGCCATAGAATGTAGGTGTGTGAAGTCACAGAATGGAGGTGTGTGAAATCAGATTGGAAGTGTGTGAAGTCATGGAATGTAGGTGTGCAAAGTCATAGAATGGAGGTGTGTGAAGTCAGAATGGAGGTGTGTGAAGTCATAGAATGGAGGTGTGTGAAGTCATAATGGAGGTGTGTGAACTCATAAAATGGAGGTGTGTGAAATCACAATGGAGGTGTGTGAAGTCATAGAATGGAGGTGTGTGAAGTCATAGAATGGAGGTGTGTGAAGTCAGGATGGAGGTGTGTGAAATCATAGAATGGAGGTGTGTAAAGTCATAGAAGGGAGGTGTGTGAAGTCATAGAATGGAGGTGTGTGAAGTCATAGAAAGGAGGTGTGTGAAGTCACAGAATGGAGATGTGTGAAGTCACAGAATGGAGGTGTGTGAAGTCAGAGAAAGAAGGTGTGTGACCTCAGAATGGAGGTGTGTGAAGACAGAGAATGGAGGTGTGCGAAGTCATAGAATGGAGGTGTGTGAAGTCAGAATGGAGGTGTATGAAGTCGTAGAATGGAGGTGTGTTAAGTCATAGAAAGGAGGTGTGTGAAATCACAGAATGGAGGTGTGTGAAGTCACAGAATGGAGGTGTGTGAAGTCACAGAATGGAGGTGTGTGAAGTCATAGTATGGAGGTTTGTGAAGTCAAAGAATGGAGGTGTGTGAAGTCATAGAATGGAGGTGTGTGAAGTCACAGAATGGATGTTTTTGACGTAAGGATGAAGGTGTGTGAAGTCACAGAATGGAGGTGTGTAAAGTCAGAATGGGGGTGTGTATAGTCAGAATGGAAGTGTGTAAAGTCACAGAATGGAGGTGTGTGAAGTCATAGAATGGAGGTGTGTGCACTCATAGAATGGAGGTGTGTGAACTCACAGAATGGAGGTGTGTGAAGCCATAGAATGTAGGCGTGTGAAGTCACAGAATGGAGGTGTGTGAAATCAGTTTGGAGGTGTGTGCAGTCATGGAATGCAGGTGTGCGAAGTCATAGAAAGGAGGTGTGTGAAATCAGATTGGAGGTGTGTGCAGTCATAGAATGTAGGTGTGCGAAATCACAAAATGGAAGTGTGTGAAGTCATGGAATGGAGGTGTGTGAAGTCATAGAAAGGAGGTGTGTGAAGTCACAGAATGGAGGTGTGTGAGTCACAGAATGGAGGTGTGGGAAATCACAGAATGAAGGTGTGTGACCTCAGAATGGAGGTGTGTGAAGTCAGAATGGAGGTGTGTGCAGACATGGAATGTAGGTGTGCGAAGTCATAGAATGAATGTGTGTGAAGTCAGAATGGAGGTGTGTGGAGTCATAGAATGGAGGTGTGTGAAGTCAGAATGGAGGTGTGTGAACTCATAGAATGTAGGTGTGTGAAATCACAATGGAAGTGTGTGAAGTCACAGACTGGAGGTGTGTGAAGTCACAAAATGGAGGTGTGTGAAGTCATAGAATGGAGGTGTGTGAACTCACAGAATGGAGGTCCGTGACGCCATAGAATGTAGGTGTGTGAAGTCAGAGAATGGAGGTGTGTGAAATCAGATTGGAAGTGTGTGAAGTCATGGAATGTAGGAGTGCGAAGTCATAGAAAGGAGGTGTGTGAAGTCAGAATGGAGGTGTGTGAAGTCATAGAATGGAGGTGTGTGAAATCAGAATGGAGGTGTGTGAACTCATAGAATGGAGGTGTGTGAAGTCATAGAAAGGAGGTGTGTGAAGTCACAGAATTGAGGTGTGTGAAGTCACAGAATGAAGGTGTGTGACCTCAGAATATAGGTGTGTGAATACAGAGAATGGAGGTGTGCTAAGTCATAGAATGGAGGTGTGTGAAGTCAGAATGGAGGTGTATGAAGTCATAGAATGGAGGTGTGTTAAGTCATAGAAAGGAGGTGTGTGAAGTCACAGAATGGAGGTGTGTGAAGTCACAGAATGGAGGTGTGTGAAGTCACAGAATGAAGGTGTGTGAACTCAGAATGGAGGTGTGTGAAGTCACAGAATGGAGGTGTGTGAAGTCATAGAATGGAGGTTTGTGAAGTCAAAGAATGGAGGTGTGTGAAGTCATAGAATGGAGGTGTGTGAAGTCACAGAATGGATGTTTTTGACGTAAGGATGAAGGTGTGTGAAGTCACAGAATGGAGGTGTGTTAAGTCAGAATGGGGGTGTGTATAGTCAGAATGGAAGTGTGTAAAGTCACAGAATGGAGGTGTGTGAAGTCATAGAATGGAGGTGTGTGCACTCATAGAATGGAGGTGTGTGAACTCACAGAATGGAGGTGTGTGAAGCCATAGAATGTAGGCGTGTGAAGTCACAGAATGGAGGTGTGTGAAATCAGTTTTGAGGTGTTTGCAGTCATGGAATGCAGGTGTGCGAAGTCATAGAATGGAGGTGTGTGAAATCAGATTGGAGGTGTGTGCAGTCATAGAATGTAGGTTTGCGAAATCACAAAATGGAAGTGTGTGAAATCATGGAATGGAGGTGTGTGAAGTCATAGAAAGGAGGTGTGTGAAGTCACAGAATGGAGGTGTGTGAGTCACAGAATGGAGGTGTGGGAAATCACAGAATGAAGGTGTGTGACCTCAGAATGGAGGTGTGTGAAGTCAGAATGGAGGTGTGTGCAGATATGGAATGTAGGTGTGCGAAGTCATAGAATGAATGTGTGTGAAGTCAGAATGGAGGTGTGTGGAGTCATAGAATGGAGGTGTGTGAAGTCAGAATGGAGGTGTGTGAACTCATAGAATGTAGGTGTGTGAAATCACAATGGAAGTGTGTGAAGTCACAGACTGGAGGTGTGTGAAGTCACAAAATGGACGTGTGTGAAGTCATAGAATGGAGGTGTGTGAACTCACAGAATGGAGGTCCGTGAAGCCATAGAATGTAGGTGTGTGAAGTCAGAGAATGGAGGTGTGTGAAATCAGATTGGAAGTGTGTGAAGTCATGGAATGTAGGAGTGCGAAGTCATAGAAAGGAGGTGTGTGAAGTCAGAATGGAGGTGTGTGAAGTCATAGAATGGAGGTGTGTGAAATCAGAATGGAGGTGTGTGAACTCATAGAATGGAGGTGTGTGAAATCACAATGGAGGTGTGTGAAGTCATAGACTGGAGGTGTGTGAAGTCACAAAATGGAGGTGTGTGAACTCATAGAATGGAGGTGTGTGAAGTCATAGAAAGGAGGTGTGTGAAGTCACAGAATGGAGGTGTGTGAAGTCGCAGAATGAAGGTGTGTGACCTCAGAATATAGGTGTGTGAATACAGAGAATGGAGGTGTGCTAAGTCATAGAATGGAGGTGTGTGAAGTCAGAATGGAGGTGTATGAAGTCAAAGAATGGAGGTGTGTTAAGTCATAGAAAGGAGGTGTGTGAAGTCACAGAATGGAGGTGTGTGAAGTCACAGAATGGAGGTGTGTGAAGTCACAGAATGAAGGTGTGTGAACTCAGAATGGAGGTGTGTGAAGTCACAGAATGGAGGTGTGTGAAGTCATAGAATGGAGGTTTGTGAAGTCAAAGAATGGAGGTGTGTGAAGTCATAGAATGGAGGTGTGTGAAGTCACAGAATGGATGTTTTTGACGTAAGGATGAAGGTGTGTGAAGTCACAGCATGGAGGTGTGTGAAGTCATAGAATGGAGGTGTGTGAAGTCACAGAATGGAGGTGTGTGAAATCAGATTGGAGGTGTGTGCAGTCATGGAATGTAGGTGTGCGAAGTCATAGAATGGAGGTGTGTGAAATCAGATTGGAGGTGTGTGCAGTCATGGAATATAGGTGTGCGAAGTCACAAAATGGAGGTGTGTGAAGTCATGGAATGGAGGTGTGTGAAGTCACAGAAAGGAGGTGTGTGAAGTCACAGAATGGAGGTGTGTGAGTCACAGAATGGAGGTGTGGGAAATCACAGAATGAAGGTGTGTGACCTCAGAATGGAGGTGTGTGAAGTCAGAATGGAGGTGTGTGCAGTCATGGAATGTAGGTGTGCGAAATCATAGAATGGATGTGTGTGAAGTCAGAATGGAGGTGTGTGGAGTCATAGAATGGTGGTGTGTGAAATCACAATGGAGGTGTGTGAAGTCACAGACTGGAGGTGTGTGAAGTCACAAAATGGAGGTGTGTGAAGTCGTAGAATGGAGGTATGTGAACTCACAGAATGGAGGTCCGTGAAGCCATAGAATGTAGGTGTGTGAAGTCACAGAATGGAGGTGTGTGAAGTCAGATTGGAACTGTGTGAAGTCATGGAATGTAGGTGTGCGAAGTCATAGAATGGAGGTGTGTGAAGTCAGAATGGAGGTGTGTGAAGTCATAGAATTGAGGTGTGTGAAATCAGAATGGAGGAGTGTGAACTCATAGAATGGAGGTGTGTGAAATCACAATGGAGGTGTTTGAAGTCATAGACTGGAGGTGTGTGAAGTCACAAAAAGGAGGTGTGTGAACTCATAGAATGGAGGTGTGTGAAGTCATAGAAAGGAGGTGTGTGAAGTCACAGAATTGAGGTGTGTGAAGTCACAGAATGAAGGTGTGTGACCTCAGAATGGAGGTGTATGAAGTCAGAGAATGGAGATGTGCGAAGTCATAGAATGGTGGTGTGTGAAGTAAGAATGGAGGTGTGTGACGTCATAGAATGAAGGTGTGTGAAGTTACAATGGCGGTGTGTGAACTCATAGAATGGAGGTGTGTGAAGTCACAAGGGTGGTGTGTGAAGTCATAGAATGGAGGTTTGTGAAGTCACAGAATGGAGGTGTGTGAAGTCATAGAATGGAGGCGTGTGAAGTCAGAATGGAGGTTTTTGAACTCACAGAATGGAGGTGTGTGAAGTCAGAATGGAGGTGTGTGAAGTCAGAGAATGGAGGTGTGTGAAGTCACAGAATGGAGGTGTGTGAAGTCATAGAATGGAGGTGTGTGAAGTCAGAATGGAGGTGTGTGAAGTCATAGAATGGAGATGTGAGAAGTCACAGAATGGAGGTGTGTGATTTCACAGAATGGAGGTGTGTGAAGTCACAGAATGAAGGTGTGTGAACTCAGAATGGAGGTGTGTGAAGTCACAGAATGGAGGTGTGTGAAGTCATAAAATGGAGGTTTGTGAAGTCAAAGAATGGAGGTGTGTGAAGTCATAGAATGGAGGTGTGTGAAGGCACAGAATGGATGTTTTTGAAGTAATGATGAAGGTGTGTGAAGTCACAGAATGGATGTGTGTGAAGTGAGAATGGAGGTGTGTGTAGTCAGAAGGGAAGTTTGTGAAATCACAGAATGGATGTGTGTGAAGTCATAGAACAGAGGTGTGTGAAGTCATAGAATGAAGGTGTGTGAACTCAGAATGGAGGTGTGTGAAGTCACAGAATGGAGGTTTGTGAAGTCAAAGAATGGAGGTGTGTGAAGTCATAGAATGGAGGTGTGTGATGTCACAGAATGGAGGTGTGTGAAATCAGATTGGAAGTGTGTGAAGTCATGGAATGTAGGTGTGCGAAGTCATAGAATGGAGGTGTGTGAAGTCAGAATGGAGGTGTGTGAAGTCATAGAATGGAGGTGTGTGAAGTCAGAATGGAGGTGTGTGAACTCATAGAATGGAGGTGTGGGAAATCACAATGGAGGTGTGTGAAGTCATAGAATGGAGGTGTGTGAAGTCATAGAATGGAGGTGTGTGAAGTCAGAATGGAGGTGTGTGAAATCATAGAATATAGGTGTGTGAAGTCATAGAAGGGAGGTGTGTGATGTTACAGAATGGAGATGTGTGAATTCACAGAATGGAGGTGTGTGAAGTCACAGAATGAAGGTGTGCGACCTCAGAATGGAGGTGTGTGAATACAGAGAATGGAGGTGTGCGAAGTCATAGAATGGAGGTGTGTGAAGTCAGAATGGAGGTGTATGAAGTCATAGAGTGGAGGTGTGTTAAGTCATAGAAAGGAGGTGTGTGAAGTCACAGAATGGAGATGTGTGAAGTCACAGAATGGAGGTGTGTGAAGTCAAAGAATGAAGATGTGTGAATTCAGAATGGAGGTGTGTGAAGTCACAGAATGGAGGTGTATGAAGTCATAGTATGGAGGTTTGTGAAGTCAAAGAATGGAGGTGTGTGAAGTCATAGAATGGAGGTGTGTGAAGTCACAGAATGGATGTTTTTGACGTAAGGATGAAGGTGTGTGAAGTCACAGAATGGAGGTGTGTGAAGTCAGAATGGAGGTGTGTATAGTCAGAATGGAAGTGTGTAAAGTCACAGAATGGAGGTGTGTGAAGTCATAGAATGGAGGTGTGTGCACTCATAGAATGGAGGTGTGTGAACTCACAGAATGGAGGTGTGTGAAATCAGATTGGAAGTGTGTGAAGTCATGGAATGTAGGTGTGCGAAGTCATAGAATGGAGGTGTGTGAAGTCATAGAATGGAGGTGTGTGAAGTCATAGAATGGAGGTGTGTGAAATCAGAATGGAGGTGTGTGAACTCATAGAATGGATGTGTGTGAAATCTCAATGGAGGTGTGTGAAGTCATAGACTGGAGTTGTGTGAAGTCACAAAATGAAGGTGTGTGAACTCATAGAATGGAGCTGTGTGAAGTCATAGAAAGGAGGTGTGTGAAGTCACAGAATGGAGGTGTGTGAAGTCACAGAATGAAGGTGTGTGACCTCAGAATGGAGGTGTGTGAATACAGAGAATGGAGGTGTGCGAAGTCATAGAATGGAGGTGTGTGAAGTCAGAATGGAGGTGTATGAAGTCATAGAATGGAGTTGTGTTAAGTCATAGAAAGGAGGTGTGTGAAGTCACAGAATGGAGGTGTGTGAAGTCACAGACTGGAGGTGTGTGAAGTCATAGAATAGAGGTGTGCGAAATCATAGAATGGAGGTGTGTGAACTCACAGAATGGAGGTCCGTGAAGCCATAGAATGTAGGTGTGTGAAGTCACAGAATGGAGGTGTGTGAAATCAGATTGGAAGTGTGTGAAGTCATGGAATGTAGGTGTGCGAAGTCATAGAATGGAGGTGTGTGAAGTCAGAATGGAGGTGTGTGAAGTCATAGAATGGAGGTGTGTGAAGTCATAAGGGAGGTGTGTGAACTCATAAAATGGAGGTGTGTGAAATCACAATGGAGGTGTGTGAAGTCATAGAATGGAGGTGTGTGCAGTCATAGAATGGAGGTGTGTGAAGTCAGGATGGAGGTGTGTGAAATCATAGAATGGAGGTGTGTAAAGTCATAGAAGGGAGGTGTGTGAAGTCATAGAATGGAGGTGTGTGAAGTCATAGAAAGGAGGTGTGTGAAGTCACAGAATGGAGATGTGTGAAGTCACAGAATGGAGGTGTGTGAAGTCAGAGAAAGAAGGTGTGTGACCTCAGAATGGAGGTGTGTGAATACAGAGAATGGAGGTGTGCGAAGTCATAGAATGGATGTGTGTGAAGTCAGAACGGAAGTGTACGAAGTCATAGAATGGAGGTGTGTTAAGTCATTGAAAGGAGGTGTGTGAAGTCACAGAAGGGAGGTGTGTGAAATCACAGAATTGAGGTGTGTGAAGTCACAGAATGAAGGTGTGTGAACTCAGAATGGAGGTGTGTGAAGTCACAGAATGGAGGTGTGTGAAGTCATAGAATGGAGGTTTGTGAAGTGAAAGAATGGAGGTGTGTGAAGTCATAGAATGGAGGTGTGTGATGTCACAGAATGGAGGTGTGTGAAATCAGATTGGAAGTGTGTGAAGTCATGGAATGTAGGTGTGCGAAGTCATAGAATGGAGGTGTGTGAAGTCAGAATGGAGGTGTGTGAAGTCATAGAATGGAGGTGTGTGAAGTCAGAATGGAGGTGTGTGAACTCATAGAATGGAGGTGTGAGAAATCACAATGGAGGTGTGTGAAGTCATAGAATGGAGGTGTGTGAAGTCATAGAATGGAGGTGTGTGAAGTCAGAATGGAGGTGTGTGAAATCATAGAATAGAGGTGTGTGAAGTCATAGAAGGGAGATGTGTGAAGTCATAGAATGGAGGTGTGTGAAGTCATAGAACGGAGGTGTGTGATGTTACAGAATGGAGATGTGTGAATTCACAGAATGGAGGTGTGTGAAGACACAGAATGAAGGTGTGCGACCTCAGAATGGAGGTGTGTGAATACAGAGAATGGAGGTGTGCGAAGTCATAGAATGGAGGTGTGTGAAGTCAGAATGGAGGTGTATGAAGTCATAGAGTGGAGGTGTGTTAAGTCATAGAAAGGAGGTGTGTGAAGTCACAGAATGGAGGTGTGTGAAGTCACAGAATGGAGGTGTGTGAAGTCAAAGAATGAAGATGTGTGAATTCAGAATGGAGGTGTGTGAAGTCACAGAATGGAGGTGTGTGAAGTCATAGTATGGAGGTTTGTGAAGTCAAAGAATGGAGGTGTGTGAAGTCATAGAATGGAGGTGTGTGAAGTCACAGAATGGATGTTTTTGACGTAAGGATGAAGGTGTGTGAAGTCATGGAATGGAGGTGTGTGAAGTCAGAATGGAGGTGTGTATAGTCAGAATGGAAGTGTGTAAAGTCACAGAATGGAGGTGTGTGAAGTCATAGAAAGGAGGTGTGTGCACTCATAGAATGGAAGTGTGTGAACTCACAGAATGGAGGTGTGTGAAATCAGATTGGAGGTGTGTGCAGTCATGGAATGCAGGTGTGCGAAGTCATAGAATGGAGGTGTGTGAAATCAGATTGGAGGTGTGTGCAGTCATAGAATGTAGGTGTGCGAAGTCAGAAAATGGAGGTGTGTGAAGTCATGGAATGGAGGTTTGTGAAGTCATAGAAAGGAGGTGTGTGAAGTCACAGAATGGAGGTGTGTGAGTCACAGAATGGAGGTGTGGGAAATCACAGAATGAAGGTGTGTGACCTCAGAATGGAGGTGTGTGAAGTCAGAATGGAGGTGTGTGCAGTCATGGAATGTAGGTGTGCGAAGTCATAGAATGGATGTGTGTGAAGTCAGAATGGAGGTGTGTGGAGTCATAGAATGGAGGTGTGTGAAGTCAGAATGGAGGTGTGTGAACTCATAGAATGTAGGTGTGTGAAATCACAATGGAGGTGTGTGAAGTCACAGACTGGAGGTGTGTGAAGTCACAAAATGGAGGTGTGTGAAGTCATAGAATGGAGGTGTGTGAACTCACAGAATGGAGGTCCGTGAGGCCATAGAATGTAGGTGTGTGAAGTCACAGAATGGAGGTGTGTGAAATCAGATTGGAAGTGTGTGAAGTCATGGAATGTAGGTGTGCGAAGTCATAGAATGGAGGTGTGTGAAGTCAGAATGGAGGTGTGTGAAGTCATAGAATGGAGGTGTGTGAAATCAGAATGGAGGTGTGTGAACTCATAGAATGGATGTGTGTGAAATCACAATGGAGGTGTGTGAAGTCATAGACTGGAGTTGTGTGAAGTCACAAAATGAAGGTGTGTGAACTCATAGAATGGAGGTGTGTGAAGTCATAGAAAGGAGGTGTGTGAAGTCACAGAATGGAGGTGTGTGAAGTCACAGAATGAAGGTGTGTGACCTCAGAATGGAGGTGTGTGAATACAGAGAATGGAGGTGTGCGAAGTCATAGAATGGAGGTGTGTGAATTCAGAATGGAGGTGTATGAAGTCATAGAATGGAGGTGTGTTAAGTCATAGAAAGGAGGTGTATGAAGTCACAGAATGGAGGTGTGTGAAGTCACAGACTGGAGGTGTGTGAAGTCATAGAATAGAGGTGTGCGAAATCATGGAATGGAGGTGTGTGAACTCACAGAATGGAGGTCCGTGAAGCCATAGAATGTAGGTGTGTGAAGTCACAGAATGGAGGTGTGTGAAATCAGATTGGAAGTGTGTGAAGTCATGGAATGTAGGTGTGCGAAGTCATAGAATGGAGGTGTGTGAAGTCAGAATGGAGGTGTGTGAAGTCATAGAATGGAGGTGTGTGAAGTCATAATGGAGGTGTGTGAACTCATAAAATGGAGGTGTGTGAAATCAAAATGGAGGTGTGTGAAGTCATAGAATGGAGGTGGGTGAAGTCATAGAATGGAGGTGTGTAAAGTCAGAATGGAGGTGTGTGAAATCATAGTATGGAGGTGTGTGAAGTCATAGAAGGGAGGTGTGTGAAGTCATAGAATGGAGGTGTGTGAAGTCATAGAAAGGAGGTGTGTGAAGACACAGAATGGAGATGTGTGAAGTCACAGAATGGAGGTGTGTGAAGTCAGAGAATGAAGGTGTGTGACCTCAGAATGGAGGTGTGTGAAGACAGAGAATGGAGGTGTGCGAAGTCATAGAATGGAGGTGTGTGAAGTCAGAATGGAAGTGTATGAAGTCATAGAATGGAGGTGTGTTAAGTCATAGAAAGGAGGTGTGTGAAGTCACAGAATGGAGGTTTGTGAACTCACAGAATGGAGGTGTGTGAAGTCACAGAATGAAGGTGTGTGAACTCAGAATGGAGGTGTGTGAAGTCGCAGAATGGAGGTGTGTGAAGTCATAGAATGGAGGTTTGTGAATTCAAAGAATGGAGGTGGGTGAAGTCACAGAATGGAGGTGTGTGAAATCAGATTGGAAGTGTGTGAAGTCATGGAATGTAGGTGTGCGAAGTCATAGAATGGAGGTGTGTGAAGTCAGAATGGAGGTGTGTGAAGTCAGAATGGAGGTGTGTGAAGTCATAGAATGGAGGTGTGTGAAATCAGAATGGAGGTGTGTGAACTCATAGAATGGATGTGTGTGAAATCACAATGGAGGTGTGTGAAGTCATAGACTGGAGTTGTGTGAAGTCACAAAATGAAGGTGTGTGAACTCATAGAATGGAGGTGTGTGAAGTCATAGAAAGGAGGTGTGTGAAGTCACAGAATGGAGGTGTGTGAAGTCACAGAATGAAGGTGTGTGACCTCAGAATGGAGGTGTGTGAATACAGAGAATGGAGGTGTGCGAAGTCATAGAATGGAGGTGTGTGAAGTCAGAATGGAGGTGTATGAAGTCATAGAATGGAGGTGTGTTAAGTCATAGAAAGGAGGTGTATGAAGTCACAGAATGCAGGTGTGTGAAGTCACAGACTGGAGGTGTGTGAAGTCATAGAATAGAGGTGTGCGAAATCATGGAATGGAGGTGTGTGAACTCACAGAATGGAGGTCCGTGAAGCCATAGAATGTAGGTGTGTGAAGTCACAGAATGGAGGTGTGTGAAATCAGATTGGAAGTGTGTGAAGTCATGGAATGTAGGTGTGCGAAGTCATAGAATGGAGGTGTGTGAAGTCAGAATGGAGGTGTGTGAAGTCATAGAATGGAGGTGTGTGAAGTCATAATGGAGGTGTGTGAACTCATAAAATGGAGGTGTGTGAAATCAAAATGGAGGTGTGTGAAGTCATAGAATGGAGGTGGGTGAAGTCATAGAATGGAGGTGTGTAAAGTCAGAATGGAGGTGTGTGAAATCATAGTATGGAGGTGTGTGAAGTCATAGAAGGGAGGTGTGTGAAGTCATAGAATGGAGGTGTGTGAAGTCATAGAAAGGAGGTGTGTGAAGACACAGAATGGAGATGTGTGAAGTCACAGAATGGAGGTGTGTGAAGTCAGAGAATGAAGGTGTGTGACCTCAGAATGGAGGTGTGTGAAGACAGAGAATGGAGGTGTGCGAAGTCATAGAATGGAGGTGTGTGAAGTCAGAATGGAAGTGTATGAAGTCATAGAATGGAGGTGTGTTAAGTCATAGAAAGGAGGTGTGTGAAGTCACAGAATGGAGGTTTGTGAACTCACAGAATGGAGGTGTGTGAAGTCACAGAATGAAGGTGTGTGAACTCAGAATGGAGGTGTGTGAAGTCGCAGAATGGAGGTGTGTGAAGTCATAGAATGGAGGTTTGTGAATTCAAAGAATGGAGGTGGGTGAAGTCACAGAATGGAGGTGTGTGAAATCAGATTGGAAGTGTGTGAAGTCATGGAATGTAGGTGTGCGAAGTCATAGAATGGAGGTGTGTGAAGTCAGAATGGAGGTGTGTGAAGTCAGAATGGAGGTGTGTGAACTCATAGAATGGAGGTGTGAGAAATCACATGGAGGTGCGTGAAGTCATAGAATGGAGGTGTGTGAAGTCATAGAATGGAGGTGTGTGAAGTCAGAATGGAGGTGTGTGAAATCATAGAATGGAGGTGTGTGAAGTCATAGAAGGGAGGTGTGTGAAGTTATACAATGGAGGTGTGTGAAGTCATAGAACGGAGGAGTGTGATGTCACAGAATGGAGATGTGTGAAGTCACAGAATGGAGGTGTGTGAAGTCACAGAATGAAGGAGTGCGACCTCAGGATGGAGGTGTGTGAATACAGTGAATGGAGGTGTGCGAAGTCATAGAATGGAGGTGTGTGAAGTCAGAATGGAGGTGTATGAAGTCATAGAATGGAGGTGTGTTAAGTCATAGAAAGGAGGTGTGTGAAATCACAGAATGGAGGTGTGTGAAGTCACAGAATGGAGGTGTGTGAAGTCACAGAATGGAGGTGTGTGAAGTCATAGTATGGAGGTTTGTGAAGTCAAAGAATGGAGGTGTGTGAAGTCATAGAATGGAGGTGTGTGAAGTCACAGAATGGATGTTTTTGACGTAAGGATGAAGGTGTGTGAAGTCACAGAATGGAGGTGTGTAAAGTCAGAATGGGGGTGTGTATAGTCAGAATGGAAGTGTGTAAAGTCACAGAATGGAGGTGTGTGAAGTCATAGAATGGAGGTGTGTGCACTCATAGAATGGAGGTGTGTGAACTCACAGAATGGAGGTGTGTGAAGCCATAGAATGTAGGCGTGTGAAGTCACAGAATGGAGGTGTGTGAAATCAGTTTGGAGGTGTGTGCAGTCATGGAATGCAGGTGTGCGAAGTCATAGAATGGAGGTGTGTGAAGTCAGAATGGAGGTGTGTGAAGTCATAGAATGGAGGTGTGTGAAATCAGATTGGAGGTGTGTGCAGTCATACAATGTAGGTGTGCGAAGTCACAAAGTGGAAGTGTGTGAAGTCATGGAATGGAGGTGTGTGAAGTCATAGAAAGGAGGTGTGTGAAGTCACAGAATGGAGGTGTGTGAGTCACAGAATGGAGGTGTGGGAAATCACAGAATGAAGGTGTGTGACCTCAGAATGGAGGTGTGTGAAGTCAGAATGGAGGTGTGTGCAGACATGGAATGTAGGTGTGCGAAGTCATAGAATGGATGTGTGTGAAGTCAGAATGGAGGTGTGTGGAGTCATAGAATGGAGGTGTGTGAAGTCAGAATGGAGGTGTATGAACTCATAGAATGTAGGTTTGTGAAATCACAATGGAGGTGTGTGAAGTCACAGACTGGAGGTGTGTGAAGTCACAAAATGGAGGTGTGTGAAGTCATAGAATGGAGGTGTGTGAACTCACAGAATGGAGGTCCGTGAGGCCATAGAATGTAGGTGTGTGAAGTCAGAGAATGGAGGTGTGTGAAATCAGATTGGAAGTGTGTGAAGTCATGGAATGTAGGAGTGCGAAGTCATAGAAAAGAGGTGTGTGAAGTCAGAATGGAGTTGTGTGAAGTCATCGAATGGAGGTGTGTGAAATCAGAATGGAGGTGTGTGAACTCATAGAATGGAGGTGTGTGAAATCACAATGGAGGTGTGTGAAGTCATAGACTGGAGGTGTGTGAAGTCACAAAATGGAGGTGTGTGAACTCATAGAATGGAGGTGTGTGAAGTCAGAATGGAAGTGTACGAAGTCATAGAATGGAGGTGTGTTAAGTCATAGAAAGGAGGTGTGTGAAGTCACAGAATGGAGGTGTGTGAAATCACAGAATTGAGGTGTGTGAAGTCACAGAATGAAGGTGTGTGAACTCAGAATGGAGGTGTGTGAAGTCACAGAATGGAGGTGTGTGAAGTCATAGAATGGAGGTTTGTGAAGTCAAAGAATGGAGGTGTGTGAAGTCATAGAATGGAGGTGTGTGATGTCACAGAATGGAGGTGTGTGAAATCAGATTGGAAGTGTGTGAAGTCATGGAATGTAGGTGTGCGAAGTCATAGAATGGAGGTGTGTGAAGTCAGAATGGAGAGGTGTGAAGTCATAGAATGGAGGTGTGTGAAGTCAGAATGGGAGTGTGTGAACTCATAGAATGGAGGTGTGAGAAATCACAATGGAGGTGTGTGAAGTCATAGATGGAGGTGTGTGAAGTCATAGAATGGAGGTGTGTGAAGTCAGAATGGAGGTGTGTGAAATCATAGAATAGAGGTGTGTGAAGTCATGGAAGGGAGGTGTGTGAAGTCATAGAATGGACGTGTGTGAAGTCATAGAACGGAGGTGTGTGATGTTACAGAATGGAGATGTGTGAATTCACAGAATGGAGGTGTGTGAAGTCACAGAATGAAGGTGTGCGACCTCAGAATCGAGGTGTGTGAATACAGAGAATGCAGGTGTGCGAAGTCATAGAATGGAGGTGTGTGAAGTCAGAATGGAGGTGTATGAAGTCATAGAGTGGAGGTGTGTTAAGTCATAGAAAGGAGGTGTGTGAAGTCACAGAATGGAGGTGTGTGAAGTCACAGAATGGAGGTGTGTGAAGTCAAAGAATGAAGATGTGTGAATTCAGAATGGAGGTGTGTGAAGTCACAGAATGGAGGTGTGTGAAGTCATAGTATGGAGGTTTGTGAAGTCAAAGAATGGAGGTGTGTGAAGTCATAGAATGGAGGTGTGTGAAGTCACAGAATGGATGTTTTTGACGTAAGGATGAAGGTGTGTGAAGTCATAGAATGGAGGTGTGTGAAGTCAGAATGGAGGTGTGTATAGTCAGAATGGAAGTGTGTAAAGTCACAGAATGGAGGTGTGTGAAGTCATAGAATGGAGGTGTGTGCACTCATAGAATGGAGGTGTGTGAACTCACAGAATGGAGGTGTGTGAAATCAGATTGGAGGTGTGTGCAATCATGGAATGCAGGTGTGCGAAGTCAGAAAATGGAGGTGTATGAAGTCATGGAATGGAGGTGTGTGAAGTCATAGAAAGGAGGTGTGTGAAGTCACAGAATGGAGGTGTGTGAGTCACAGAATGGAGGTGTGGGAAATCACAGAATGAAGGTGTGTGACCTCAGAATGGAGGTGTGTGAAGTCAGAATGGAGGTGTGTGCAGTCATGGAATGTAGGTGTGCGAAGTCATAGAATGGATGTGTGTGAAGTCAGAATGGAGGTGTGTGGAGTCATAGAATGGAGGTGTGTGAAGTCAGAATGGAGGTGTGTGAACTCATAGAATGTAGGTGTGTGAAATCACAATGGAGGTGTGTGAAGTCACAGACTGGAGGTGTGTGAAGTCACAAAATGGAGGTGTGTGAAGTCATAGAATGGAGGTTTGTGAACTCACAGAATGGAGGTCCGTGAGGCCATAGAATGTAGGTGTGTGAAGTCACAGAATGGAGGTGTGTGAAATCAGATTGGAAGTGTGTGAAGTCATGGAATGTAGGTGTGCGAAGTCATAGAATGGAGGTGTGTGAAGTCAGAATGGAGGTGTGTGAAGTCATAGAATGGAGGTGTGTGAAATCAGAATGGAGGTGTGTGAACTCATAGAATGGATGTGTGTGAAATCACAATGGAGGTGTGTGAAGTCATAGACTGGAGGTGTGTGAAGTCACAAAATGGAGGTGTGTGAATTCATAGAATGGAGGTGTGTGAAGTCATAGAAAGGAGGTGTGTGAAGTCACAGAATGGAGGTGTGTGAAGTCACAGAATGAAGGTGTGTGACCTCAGAATGGAGGTGTATGAAGTCAGAGAATGGAGATGTGCGAAGTCATAGAGTGGAGGTGTGTGAAGTCAGAATGGAGGTGTGTGAAGTCACAGAATGGAGGTGTGTGAAGTCATAGAATGGAGGTTTGTGAAGTCAAAGAATGAATGTGTGTGAAGTCATAGAATGGAGGCGTGTGAAGTCACAAGGGTGGTGTGTGAAGTCATAGAATGGAGGTTTGTGAAGTCACAGAAGGGAGGTGTGTGAAGTCATAGAATGGAGGCGTGTGAAGTCAGAATGGAGGTTTTTGAACTCACGGAATGGAGGTGTGTGAAGTCAGAATGGAGGTGTGTGAAGTCATAGAATGGAGGTGTGTGAAGTCACAGAATGCAGGTGTGTGAAGTCATAGAATGGAGGTGTGTGAACTCATCGAATGGAGGTGTGTTCAGTCATAGAATGGAGTTGTGTGAAGTCAGAATGGAGGTGTGTGAAGTCATAGAATGGAGGTGTGTGAAGTCACAGAATGGAGGTGTGTGATTTCGCAGAATGGAGGTGTGTGAAGTCACAGAATGAAGGTGTGTGAACCCAGAATGGAGGTGTGTGAAGTCACAGAATGGAGGTGTGTGAAGTCATAGAATGGAGGTTTGTGAAGTCAAAGAATGAATGTGTGTGAAGTCATAGAATGGAGGTGTGTGAAGTCACAGAATGGATGTTTGTGAAGTAATGATGAAGGTGTGTGAAGTCACAGAATGGATGTGTGTGAAGTGAGAATGAAGGTGTGTGTAGTCAGAATGGAAGTGTGTGAAGTCACAGAATGGAGGTGTGTGAAGTCATAGAATAGAGGTGTGCGAAGTCATAGAATGGAGGTGTGTGAACTCACAGAATGGAGGTCCGTGAAGCCATAGAATGTAGGTGTGTGAAGTCACAGAATGGAGGTGTGTGAAATCAGATTGGAAGTGTTGAAGTCATGGAATGTAGGTGTGCGAAGTCATAGAATGGAGGTGTGTGAAGTCAGAATGGAGGTGTGTGAAGTCATAGAATGGAGGTGTGTGATGTCATAATGGAGGTGTGTGAACTCATAAAATGGAGGTGTGTGAAATCACAATGGAGGTGTGTGAAGTCATAGAATGGAGGTGTGTGAAGTCATAGAATGGAGGTGTGTAAAGTCAGAATGGAGGTGTGTGAAATCATAGAATGGAGGTGTGTGAAGTCATAGAAGGGAGGTGTGTGAAGTCATAGAATGGAGGTGTGTGAAGTCATAGAATGGAGGTGTGTGAAGACACAGAATGGAGATGTGTGAAGTCACAGAATGGAGGTGTGTGAAGTCAGAGAATGAAGGTGTGTGACCTCAGAATGGAGGTGTGTGAAGACAGAGATTGGAGGTGTGCGAAGTCATAGAATGGAGGTGTGTGAAGTCAGAATGGAAGTGTATGAAGTCATAGAATGGAGGTGTGTTAAGTCATAGAAAGGAAGTGTGTGAAGTCACAGAATGGAGGTGTGTGAAGTCACAGATGGAGGTGTGTGAAGTCACAGAAGGAAGGTGTGTGAACTCAGAATGGAGGTGTGTGAAGTCACAGAATGGAGGTGTGTGAAGTCATAGAATGGACGTTTGTGAAGTCAAAGAATGGAGGTGTGTGAAGTCATAGAATGGAGGTGTGTGATGTCACAGAAAGGAGGTGTGTGAAATCAGATTGGAAGTGTGTGAAGTCATGGAATGTAGGTGTGCGAAGTCATAGAATGGAGGTGTGTGAAGTCAGAATGGAGGTGTGTGAAGTCATAGAATGGAGGTGTGTGAACTCAGAATGGAGGTGTGTGAACTCATAGAATGGAGGTGTGAGAAATCACAATGGAGGTGTGTGAAATCATAGAATGGAGGTGTGTGAAGTCATAGAATGGAGGTGTGTGAAGTCAGAATGGAGGTGTGTGAAATCATAGAATGGAGGTGTGTGAAGTCATAGAAGGGAGGTGTGTGAAGTCATAGAATGGAGGTGTGTGAAGTCATAGAACGGAGGTGTGTGATGTCACAGAATGGAGATGTGTGAAGTCAAAGAATGGAGGTGTGTGAAGTCACAGAATGAAGGTGTGTGACCTCAGAATGGAGGTGTGTGAATACAGAGAATGGAGGTGTGCGAAGTCATAGAATGGAGGTGTGTGAAGTCAGAATGGAGGTGTATGAGTCATAGAATGGAGGTGTGTTAAGTCATAGAAAGGAGGTGTGTGAAGTCACAGAATGGAGGTGTGTGAAGTCAAAGAATGGAGGTGTGTGAAGTCACAGAATGAAGGTGTGTGAACTCAGAATGGAGGTGTGTGAAGTCACAGAATGGAGGTGTGTGAAGTCATAGAATGGAGGTGTGTGCACTCATAGAATGGAGGTGTGTGAACTCACAGAATGGAGGTGTGTGAAGTCACAGAATGGATGTTTTTGACGTAAGGATGAAGGTGTGTGAAGTCACAGAATGGAGGTGTGTGAAGTCAGAATGGGGGTGTATATAGTCAGAATGGAAGTGTGTAAAGTCACAGAACGGAGGTGTGTGAAGTCATAGAATGGAGGTGTGTGAAGTCACAGAATGGAGGTGTGTGAAATCATATTGGAAGTGTGTAAAGTCATGGAATGTAGGTGTGCGAAGTCATAGAATGGAGGTGTGTGAAGTCAGAATGGAGGTGTGTGAAGTCAGAGAATGGAGGTGTGTGAAATCAGAATGGAGGTGTGTGAACTCATAGAATGGAGGTGTGTGAAATCACAATGGAGGTGTGTGAAGTCATAGACTGGAGGTGTGTGAAGTCACAAAATGGAGGTGTGTGAACTCATAGAATGGAGGTGTGTGAAGTCATAGAAAGGAGGTGTGTGAAGTCACAGAATGGAGGTGTGTGAAGTCACAGAATGAAAGTGTGTGACCTCAGAATGGCGGTGTATGAAGTCAGAGAATGGAGATGTGCGAAGTCATAGAATGGAGGTATGTGAAGTCAGAATGGAGGTGTGTGAAGTCATAGAAGGGAGGTGTGTGAAGTCACAGAATGGAGATGTGTGAAGTCAGAATGGAGGTGTGTGAAGTCATAGAATGAAGGTGTGTGAAGTTACAATGGCGGTGTGTGAACTCATAGAATGGAGGTGTGTGAAGTCACAAGGGTGGTGTTTGAAGTCATAGAATGGAGGTTTGTGAAGTCACAGAATGGAGGTGTGTGAAGTCATAGAATGGAGGCGTGTGAAGTCAGAATGGAGGTTTTTGAACTCACAGAATGGAGGTGTATGAAGTCACAATGGAAGTGTGTGAAGTCATAGAATGGAGATGTGTGAAGTCACAGAATGGTACTGTGTGAAGTCACAGAATGGAGTTGTGTGAAGTCATAGAATGGAGGTGTTTGAAGTCATAGAATGGATGTTTGTGAAGTAAAAACGAAGGAGTGTGAATCACAGAATGCAGGTGTTTGAAGTTACAGAATGGAGGTGTGTAAAGTGAGAGGAGGTGTGTGAAGTCAAAGAATGGATATGTGAAGTCATAGAATGGAGGTGTGGAAAGTCATAGAATGAAGGAGTCTGAAGTCATTGAATGGAGGTGTGTGAAGTCATAGAATCGAGGTGTGTGAAGTCATCGAATGGAGGTGTTTGAAGTCATAAATTGGAGGTGTGTGAATTCACAGAATGGAGGTGTGTGAAGTCACAGAATGGATGTGTGTGAAGTCACAGAATGGAGGTGTGTGAAGTCACAGAATGAAGGTGTGTGACCTCAGAATGGAGGAGTGTGAAGTCATAGAATGGAGGTGTGCGAAGTCATAGAATGGAGGTGTGTGAAGTCAGAATGGAGGTGTGTGAACTCATAGAATGGAGGTGTGTGAAATCGCAATGGAGGTGTGTGAAGTCAGAGAATGGAGGTGTGTGAAGTCACAAAATGGAGGTGTGTGAAGTCATAGAATGGAGTTGTGCGAAGTCACAAAATGGAGGTGTGTGAAGTCATAGAATGGAGGTGTGTGAAGTCAGAATGGAGGTGTGTGAAGTCACAGAATGGAGGTGTGTGAAGTCAGATTGGAGGTGTGTGAAGTCAGAGAATGGAGGTGTGTGAAGTCACAAAATGGAGGTGTGTGAAGTCATAGAATGGAGTTGTGCGACATCACAAAATGGAGTTGTGTGAAGTCATAGAATGGAGTTGTGTGAAGTCAGAATGGAGAAGTGTGAATTCACAGAATGGAGGTGTGTGAAGTCATGAATGGATCTTGTGTGAGGTCACAGAATGGAGGTGTGTGAAGTCACAGAATGGAGGTGTGTGAAGTCATAGAATGGAGGTGTGTGAACTCATAGAATGGTGGTGTGTGAAAACACAATGGAGGTGTGTGAAGTCATACAATGGAGGTGTGTGAAGTCACAATGGAAGTGTGTGAAGTCATAGAATGGAGGTGTGTGAAGTCACAGAATGGAGGGGCGTGAAGTCAGAATGTAGGTGTGTGTAGTCAGAATGTAAGTGTGTGAAGTCAGAGAATGGAGGTGTGTGAAGTCATAAAACGGAGGTGTGTGAAGTCATAGAATGGAGGTGTGTGAAGTCATAGAAAGGAGGTGTGTGAAGTCACAGACAGGAGGTGTGTGAAGTCACAGAATGGAGGTGTGGGAAATCAGAGAATGAAGGTGTGTGACCTCAGAATCGAGGTGTGTGAAGTCAGTTAATGGAGGTGTGCGAAGTCACAGAATGGAGGTGTGTGAAGTCATAGAAGGGAGTTGTGTGAACTAATAGAATGGAAGTGTGTGAAGTCATAGAAAGGAGGTGTGTGAAGTCACAGAATGGAGGTGTGTGAAGTCACAGAATGGAGGTGTGTGAAGTCACAGAATGAAGGAGTGTGACCTCAGAATGGAGGTGGGAGAAGACAGAGAATGGAGGTGTGCGAAGTCATAGAATGGAGGTGTGTGAAGTCAGAATGGAGGTGTGTGAAGTCATAGAATGCAGGTGTGTTAAGTCATAGAAAGGAGGTGTGTGAAGTCACAGAATGGAGGTGTGTGAAATCACAGAATGGAGGTGTGTGAAGTCACAGAATGAAGGTGTGTAAACTCAGAATGGAGGTGTGTGAAGTCACAGAATGGAGGTGTGTGAAGTCATAGAATGGAGTTTTGTGAAGTCAAAGAATGGAGGTGTGTGAAGTCATAGAACGGATGTGTGTGAAATCACAGAATGGATGTTTGTGAAGTAAGGATGAAGGTGTGTGAAGTCATAGCATGGAGGTGTGTGAAGTCACAGAATGGATGTTTGTGAAGTCACAGAATGGAGGTGTGTGAAGTCATAGAATGGAAGTGTGTGAACTCATAGAATGGAGGTGTGTGAAATCACAATGGAGG
>NW_028327307.1:25000-30000 GCF_031878675.1 Megascapheus bottae | reverse complement strand
CTAGAGAGAGGGAAGGTATTTCAGGGCCTCGATGCTTCCCTAGTTTAGTTGATCATGATGAACAAGTATACCATCAGCCTGTTCCTGTTAAACTATTACAGGATTTAAAAAATGCCTGCTCCCAATATGGGCCAACTGCCCCTTTTACTCAAGTAATATTGGAGGCCGCGTGTGCTGGTATTGCATGCCCTGCTGGTATTGCATGCCCAAATGACTGGAAGCGGCTTGCCAGAGCATGCCTTAGTGCAGGAGAGTACTTATTATGGGAGACAGAGTTCACTGCACAGTGTCGGGCTAAAATTGAAACAAATAGGTCTAAGAACCTGCCTTACACTGTTGATCAGTTGTTAGGAGAGGGAACCTATAAAAACACCGAAGATCAATTGGGTTATGCAAAGGAGGCCTATTTACAAATAAATGCTGCGGCGAGAGAGGCTTGGAAAAAGTTATGCAATTCCAATCGTACAAAAAATCTAGTAGAAGTTAAACAGGGACCGAATGAACCTTATCTAGAATTTTTGTCTCGATTAATGGAGACTGCAGACTGCCTAGTACAAGATGAGAATGCAAGGGAGAGTATAGTTAGACACATAGCCTATGAAAATGCCAACGCCGCCTGTCAGGCGGCTATCAGACCCCATAGGAATAAGGGAGGAATCACTGACTTTATTTCACTGTGTGCTGATATTGGACCCTCCCATGTACAAGGCCTTACTTTAGCAGCCGCTCCTCAAGGAAAGACTGTTAGTGAGTCTCTAAAATATAGAGGTCAGCGGCATTCTCGGGATGCTAGACCCCCAGGGCGTTGCTTTTCTTGTGGACAAATAGGACATTGGATGACGCAATGCCCACGCCAGGCCAGGCAAAAGAGAGAAAAATCACCTGGCACATGTCCACGCTGTGGTAAAGGGAAGCACTGGGCTAAAGATTGCAGATCAAGAACAGATCGCAATGGCCGCCCGCTTTCGGGAAACTGGAGAGGGGGCCAGCCCCTGGCCCCGCAAAACCATGGGGCAGTCCCTCCCTCTTCTCGGCCACAAGTGCATCTTCTAACAACCCCCCAAGATCAGTCTCCAGCCTCCTCCGTGCCACCCCAGGTAGTGCAGGATTGGACCTCTGTTCCTCCACCTGCTCAGTATTGACCCCAGAGATGGGGACACAAGCTCTCCCCACGGGGGTCTTCGGTCCCCTTCCCCCAGGAGTGGCTGGATTGCTGTTAGGGCGAAGTAGCTCAGCCCTTAAAGGGATACAGATTACACCTGGCAAAATTGACCAGGATTTTACTGGAGAAATCAAAGTTATGGCCTCTGCCCCGAAACACGTGGTATCGATCCCAGCCGGTCAAAAATTGGCACAACTAATACTCGTCCCTTTACCCCCCGGGGAGACTGCTAATTCCCCATGTGGACAGAGAGGATTTGGATCTTCTGATATCTATTGGGTACAAGGCATAAAACAAGAGAGGCCTGAGATGACTATGTTTATACAAGAAAAGCCCTTTAAAGGAATATTAGACACTGGAGCAGATGTGTCTGTGATATCTAAAAAACATTGGCCAGCCCAATGGCCCCTGACAACCTCTATGACTTCCCTACAGGGGGTTGGGCAAGCAACTGACCCACAGCAGAGCAGTGCGATCCTTGTTTGGAGAGATGAGGAAGGGCACTCTGGTCATTTTCAGCCATTTGTCTTGGATCATCTGCCAATTAATTTATGGGGTCATGATATCATGGAAAAAATGGGAGTGTATATGTTTAGTCCTAGTGCTGCGGTCACTAAGCAGTTACTTGATCAAGGCCTCCTCCCCTTTAGGGGACTAGGCCGAGCAGCACAGGGGGAGCTAGAGCCACTCCAACCCCAGTCTCACCCTACGAGACAAGGATTAGGGTATCCCTTGACGGGAGCTGTCGTTTGCCCTCCCCCTCATGCTGATCCCATAAATTGGCTCTCTGAACAACCGGTATGGGTTGAACAGTGGCCATCCAAGCAGTGACTCACTGGGCCTACACCCCCAACCCTCCAGTGGTGCATCCTGCGACGTGGGAAGGACCTGAGTTATTTGTGCATGTCAATTGGGACTGCTACTGATCCACTTGTTCCACACATTCATATGAGCTGTGTTTCTCCCCCTTTTACTATTATGTAGGGACCTTTTAACATATTCATTGACTCTACACAATTTAATATGTGACGTTATTTTGTCTTTACCATCCCTCTTCTTAATAACCTTTTTGTAAAAGATGCCCAGGTGAAAAGCAAAGGCCTCCAGAGGTAAGTAGAAGTCGGCCGACCCCCTTGTATGTTTGCGTTTTATTTATTTTATTTTTGTTTGTTTGTTTGAAAAGGTGCACTGTGGGCCTAAAACAGAGGCCTGGGTGGTCAAGGGACGCCTTGACCCCCCCCCTTCTGAGTTTCTGTCGATAACAAGGCATACCTGAGAGTCCCACCAGCAAGACATGTCTAAATCTAAAAATAACTGTTTGGTGAAAACATTCATTTGAGCTCATGTTTTTTGTGTTAAGTGTATCTGATTGAGTCCAATTTTCTTGTTATATGTCAATGTCTGATTATTTAAAAGTCTCCGTTTCTCTGTCTTGTTCATGTTACATATTTTTCCTTGTCCAGTTTTGTCTTTAAAATTGGTACCATTTCTAAGTATGGATCCGTATGGTTTTTCTGTGCGTACTCAAGCACACATCCTTGTTATTTTTTTTTTGAACATTTCTGGGCCTAGCATGGCCGCTCCCCATGTCTGCAGTTGTAACAAGCCCTGGAAAAATAAATTCCAGCTAAGTTGCCTTGCAAAAAGTTTTGTTTTGAACTTGGTTCTCATCTGTAAGAGTAAAATTGGCAAAACTCTCTTGACACAAACTTCCGGAAATTGAACGGCCGATATTAATTTTGCGCGCTTTATGATCTTTGAGTATGAATGTGTGTGAATGAGTGAGTGAACATGTTCAGGGTTAAATTGTCAGCATGCTGTATAAAACAATGGATAAATTTATACTTAAAGACAATTGGGTAAATCTAAGCTTAAAACTTCAACAAAAATATTAGGTTTAAATGTTTACTATGCCTCAAAGGATTATTGCATTGTCTTAAAGAAAAACTGGTAAATATTATTCTAGATCCTGAAATCTGCATTTTATTGCAAGGCATACAGCTGTTTACACTATAAACATTGTATCCTGTTTAGCACAGAGGTATTAGGGAATTTGGGATTTATTACCTTAAGTTAAAATTTGGAGACATGTATTAGAGATTTAAATGTAAAATTGTTCATTAATGTCAGAAACTTTGTCTGTCTGTCTTTTCTTGCAAACTGACACTAGAAATCTAATGGTAAAATGTGGATAATGTGATTAGTATTTTAAAGGAATGTTTAAAGGTTTATCTCTGTATGATTTGGTTTCATGTTACTGGATTGCAATTGGATGTATCTTAGAAAAAGGAGGAAACTAAGTTCAGACTTAGATTTTTGGTGCACTGATGATGTTTGTAGTTCTTGCATTAAGGAAAAACATATTTGGGTTTAAACTGTGGGAGTTCTAGGCAGCAATCTTAACTGAAAAAAAAAAGGCCTCTTCTAAAAGGAGGCCTGAAGGCAAAGGGCGTTCCTTGAGCCCAAGGAGACCTGGAGAAAAGGGAGTGCCTTGAGCCCTTAAAGGTTTTTCAAATGCAAATGAAGACTAAAATGTTAAGTGTTTAAGTTTAAAAAGTGTAAACGTTTTAAAGAACATTAGAATTGGGTTTCTGAATAATATTTGAAAGTGAAGTTGTCTTAAATGTTTTAAGAAAGAGAAAAAGGGAAAATCAGGACTACCAAAATAACTTCCAGCTAGCCCATGGAGAAGTACAGCAATCGTTATTCAGATGTAACTTTGGCTTTTACCAGGTTCTAGGTAAGCTCATGCTTAGAGACTATTTCTGTGTTGACCACCTTGTTGCTTTAATTGGAGTAACGTGGCCTTTTGTAGGACTCACTGATCTGAAAACTGCAGTTCTGAGCCAACCCCGGGCAAAGCAAAGTCCCTGTGAGACTGTGGTGTCTAATCTGGCAGCAGAGTGCTAATTGAGGCAGAGTTGCTTTGGAGCTCAAAGTGGCAGAGTGCTAGCCTTGAGCTGGAGAGCTGAGGGACAGTACCCAGACCCCGAGTTCAAGTCCAGCAACCAAGCAAGTGAAATGCCCATGGGATGTTTATCCCTGTGTGGAGAGACACTACTGGGACTATGAAGTATCCAGATGCAGAAAGCCTCTGCGGTGATGGCAGAGATGGTGTCAGATCCTAGAGTCACTCGTGCTTGGCCATTCAATATTATTCAGAGCCGGGAGGTCATAGAATAGTTTGTAAGCATGCCTTACTAATGCCCATGCCTGTCATAACTGGGCAGGAACTTGTCAATCATCTGTGATAGTGGTAGTTTAAAGTTCTAACTGAGTAAAGTTTGATTTGACTCCAGCCACAAATTCATGAAAGTTTGTGGATCTGACAACTAAAGCATTGTTTAAGGTTGCAGAGATTTAGTTCCCCAGACAATCAGGAAAATGCCTTGAACCTGGTGCGCTGGCCAGCACGGGTCTACTTCTGCACGGGCATGATTTTCAACACCTCGTCCTTGAGAGACGCCCCCAGGAAGAAGTCGATGATCTCAGACTCCTTGTTGGGAAGGGAGAAACAGATAGATCTCCTCCAAAGACTTGATCTTCATGTCCTTAACCAGGCGGCCCAGCTTGGTGATGGGGATCCATTCCTTGTCTTCGGCTTTGCCTCCGCGAGCCCCGCGGCTGCGCCCCGGCCTTCCAGGACCGCGACCTCGGCCCCGGAGGCCACTACCGAAGCCTCCTAGGAAGCCGCCGCGGCCTCTGGGCCCTCCCGCTGCACCAGCGTCGTCCGCCATTTGGTGTCTTCCCGGAGAAGAGAATTAGACCAAGGGACCAAAGTCATTTTGGAAAATGTGACAGGATAATTAGGGGTATAGAAAAGAGTAAAAATTGCACT